>NW_027456630.1:0-14324 GCF_040206685.1 Ascaphus truei | reverse complement strand
ATAATATACTATTCCTCATCACAGAGAAACCATAAAGGATCAGATAAATTATAGACGTCTAGCCAAACTTTATTTCAGGCCCTGTGTGTACAACACCGCTGTCAGATAAGCCTTTGACATCGACGGAAGGGAAAAAGCTCCGTCTCGGCTTTTAAAACAGAGCAATCCAAGTGGCTGCCCCCCTGCCCCCCACATAGGTTTCAAGCAGTGGGGCTCCGGAGCTGACCACCATTAATGTCAACTCCGGGGACCCGCTGCTTCCGAGACAGTTACCTCCGTGGAGGGTGCCGGTCTTTAGGCAAAGCTTAAAGCTCCCCGCATCATGTGGGCCAATAGGAAGGCGCACCGCATGACATCACAGCTTCCTATTGGCCCGCAGGGCACGCGTGTCTGGAAAAACCACCATTATATGAACCCAGCTAGCGACCCGGAGCAGCTACTGACACCCCCTACAGAGGTAAGGATCTAGCGAAGCAGGGGGTCCCTGGAGCTGAAATGAATGGGGTTAAGCTCAGGAGACCCACTACTTCCAACCAATGTAAAAAAAAAAAGAGCAAAAATTGGACTGGCACTTTAATGATGTGTGCAGCAATAATGAGCATATCCAGCAAACAGAACGCCTGCGCCAAGACGGCCCTACTTTACAATACTTTAATTAGGTTCAATACACGCAATTCATTTTATTTAGCTCGTGTATTTATCCATCTTAGGAGGTCTGGTACGCTCTAGCCTTTCCATATATATCAAGTACATTAAAAGGATTATTTTGCAGCAGTCAGCAATAGCTGCAGGAGTGAGAGACATCAACCGCAATGTATTGAATCTCACTCTTCATTGCAGACTCACCTGGCAGTATCAGCACCATTTGTCATCAACGTACTAATTAGCAGCTCATGCCCGTATCTAGCAGCGACATGCAAAGGGGTATTGCCGTATTTATCAGCGCAGTCAATTTCACCACCTGTAGACAAAAACCAGACGGTGAAGGAAAAAGCCATGTCAATCTGTACCTGAATTTACAGAGCCAGGGGAGCAGTAGCAGGCACATACCATTCTGTATCAGAATCTGGGAGCGGGTAAACCTTCCATGGATGGCTGCCATATGCAAAGGGCTCTTCCCTTCTTTACTCTGCAGAGGTGAATGACAAGAGTAAAGAAAAGGATCCTCATTACAGTCCCTAGAAGATTTCAGCACATCTCAGCTGATGAGCATACATATAAAGCACACAATCAGTAGTGCATCAAGTGCTTTAAACGGCTCCTTTTGCAGTAATAATTGACAAAAGCTACGAGAGTGAAAAGAAAAATTAAGAGGAATGTATTGACTGATGTGGCTAAAAAGCAGAGGGGGAAAAAAAGAAAAAAAAAAGTAGCACCATATTAAAAAACAACAAAAAAACCATCTACAGTGTATTAATTATGGTGGCAATAGCCTTTGGACATTAGTCTAGTTCTGCTGACCTGAGGGAGAGTAGAGTGCTTGAAAGCTGGTCTTATAGTATAAATTTAGCGTGAGTTTGATATACAGAGATAGGTGTAGATAATAAATAAATAAGGGAAGTAGTAATGGTGTTCTGTACCGCCATAGTACCACCACACGATCAAGGTGATATGTGCGCAAAGATCTTTACAACATGTCCGTGGCCAAAACGTCAGTCACTCAGACACCACAGGTCTCACCATGTCTATAGAATTATGTATGCACACGTGTAGGAAACATGTTCAGACCGGATCCCACTGTACTCGTTGGCATTGTTTGGAATAAAATTATTTTGCAGCAGAGGTCGTTTGCCTTGCAGCTACCAGCACTATATAAAGTGGGTATGACCAGACTAAAATGTGCCAATGACCTTGCCTTAAGAGGACTGGCACAGAGCCTTGTGCAAGTGCTTCACGCAGGGAGAGAGCAGAAACAGGTTTGTGTCTTTACAAGAGAGGATGCTTGAAGGCACTTAACTTCAAAGTGTAATACATGGCATGCACTAGTATTACACAAGATGACACACTGCTAGTTAATGCAGCACCAACCTCTAGCAATGCTACTGCAGGAGAGTGAGGAGATGAAGTGCACGCCTCATCACAGTACATTGCTACGTCAAGTTGTGGTTCCACATTGTGCAACCTGCCATCTCAAGCAGCACTAATCATTAATATACTGCACAGTGTGGGCATAATATAAAATAAGTCCGTTTGTGCAACATGGTCGAACGCCCAAAAATATATAAAAAAGTACCTGGAAGTTGACGTCAGCCCCATTGTTGACGAGTAGCTCCAGGCAGAGAGCCCCATTGGTGGAGACGGCAGCAAAGTGCAGTGGGGTGAAGCCCTTCTCGTTGGGCTGGTTGACATTGGAGCCGTAGTTGACCAGTTCATTGGCCACAGCGTCCTGACCCATGTAACAGGCGATGTGCAGGGCAGTGTTCCCAAAGGTGTTGGGCTCATCAATCTGACATGGTAAAGAAAATCAGATTGGGTATATATATGTGTGTGTATATATGTGTATATGTGTGTGTATATATATATATATATAATCAAATGACACGTGTTTGCCATCTCCCTTCCATGGGCAAGTAACACCAGGCAAATTTCACATCTCTTTAAAACTTCATTAGGCTGTACAATATGGGGTGTATCAACCACCCTAGGTTCTGTATCCTGCTCACCAAGGTTCAAATTGGTGTTTATGTCTAAAGAAATTAGCCCAACACGGAATGTCAAATCAGTATCAGAGAAGCACCAGATAAGAATGCAGGGAGGTAGCTTTGTGCCCGCTGGTGGCGGTAGAACAGGGGTTTCAATGTGGACATCAATATGGTTTTTGGCCTTTATAAAGAAAATGTTATGTAGAAGCAATGTAGCTTTAAAGCAGATTACCAAGATTATTTTTTTACTTTGTTTTAAAGGGTTTCACTGTGCTCGCTTTAAAACAAACAAAAATTAAGAGGAATCATTTTTGTGGGGGCACAGCAGCTCTAAATCCAGGTCATTCCAAACCCACCTCACAAGCCTCGGAAACAAGACAAAATACAAAAGCTAGGGTTACTTATTTCATACACAGCAAGCCTCAACAAGAAAAACTAACGTGCCAAAAAGGTCGATCGGAAATCCTTAACCCAGCTATTATTGCAATATTAAACAAAACAAGTGTAAAACTAACTTTATATTTTATCCTAAAACAAATATCCTCAAAAAAGGGTACATATGCCTCTAAAGCAAAAACTACTTTAACTGTATTACAATGCAAAATGTGACAGTGTGAAAAATAGGGATAGCCACCATGTAGTAAAGTGGTAGGCAACATAATAAACCTGAAGGGCCACATGTGCATTCATTTAACATTTAAAAGGGTTACCCATTACATACATAGTGCACAGGCAGAATGTGCCTTACACCCGTGGGTATGAGCTCTCCTCCCTCCCACTCTCCGCTTCTTAATGCCGGCACAATGATTAATCCTGTCCCATTCCTCTCCTTACACTGGCAATTGGTGATTAGCACGGTCATTCAGCAGTACAGGGAGTGGGGAGAAGCTGCAATCCCCACCAGTAACATCTCCACTCCCTCTGCACCGGGGAAGAGAGGGAGAGCAGACTGCTGGGGTGGCAAGTGGTTAGGGGCTGCAGGTGAAGCCCCTGAGCACCAGATGCAGCCCTCGGGCCTGCCGTTGCCCACTAATTTAGTGGAAGATTAATAATACTATAGTACCACCATAGACATTAAAGTAATCGTAGCCATTAATCCTAACCATATGATCTTGTAGCCTCAGTATGACAGCATTGATCAGCTACCTGCTAAAAGCACCACAACATAGAAATACAAAAAAAGGAAAAATAAAAAAGTTCCCCACCTCCACGCCGAGCCTCAGCAAATGCTTCACCACATCAATCTGCCCACTAGCGGCCGCTGCATGGAGCGGTGTGTAACCCTTCTTGTCCTTTGACATGGCGTCAGCTCCCCGAGCGATCAGCAGCTTCAGCACCTCCAGGTGACCTGGAAGAGAAGAGCTCATGTGAGGGTGGAACATTTCACAGGAAAGAATGCGCACACCAACAATGGAGCTTGTGCTGTAGGAACTCAAACAATTGTTGCCATCATATTCTGGGTATTGCACTGCATAGCACAAACCAATCAAGTATACACAGATTGGATTAAATAGTAATTTCTACCACATTACAAACTTAAAAAAACAAAAAAAAGATAACCACGTTTAAAAAAATAAAAAATAAATAAATAAAACTAATAGCGTCTTTAGATTTGTATAAGAACTGTTCTATAGCAGATGTAAGCACCAGTGATCAGTACAAAGCAAGTATATACATATAAAACAAAAAGCATAACGTGTTCCTCATGCCATCACACTCTGCACCCTTTCAGTCTTGAACCACTCTACTGGATCACCAATCTGTTGACCATAATTGAGTTACCGAAACACTGAACTTGTGACTTGCCCCCCAGTATACAACGTTAATGATTGCATGCAGCATATAGCTGCCAACCAGAACCCCCACACCAACCCAAGAAACACAGTTAGCATTGTCCTGGATGATAGAATCTCTCTGTCAATTCCTCTATCCTACAACCTCAAGAAGGTATACAGATGGGACTTTAACGTCAAACTCAATGCCCCTGGGAGGAATATACACATCATTGCTAAACACTATGACGATCTTCCAGAAGGTAATGACAATGGGCTGTCGATCAGTATACCTTTAAAATTCACAAGAGAACGGTGTTGGCTCTTACCCAGGAAAGCTGCCCAGTGAATAGGCTGCCGCTCCTTCTTGTCACATATGCTCAGGTTGGCCCCCTTGTTCAAGAGCAAGATCACCATCTAAAAAGGGGAAAAAACAAAACAACCCAACACATGAGACCAAAGTGTGTGTGTGTGTGTGTGTGTGTGTGTGTGTGTGTGTGTGTGTGTGTGTGTGTGTGTGTGTGTGTGTGTGTGTGTGTGTGTGTGTGTGTGTGTGTGTGTGTGTGTGTGTGTGTGTGTGTGTGTGTTATGAGGAAGGAGCTAGTTCAGGCTTCAGAACACCACTGCTCAATATAATTAAGTAATAATCCCCGAAGAACTGGGCATTACTGGCCAATTATGCCCTGTTCTTCAGGGATTATTACTATTATAGGCTAAATGTAGACTTTTTTCATAAATAGACACTTTTAAATAGTTATCTATTTTTTTTTTAAATAAAATGGTAAATACATGAAACCACCTCTATATACTCTTAAACTGCAGATATCTATATCCACACACTGCTGCCGCGCTCCACACACTGCTGCCGCGCTCCACACACGCGCGCTCCACACACGCGCGCTCCACACACGCGCGCTCCACACACGCGCGCTCCACACACGCGCGCTCCACACACGCGCGCTCCACACACACACACACGCGCGCTCCACACACACGCCACACACACGCCACACACACACACACACAACCAGCCACACACACACACAACCAGCCACACACACACACAACCAACCACACACACAACCAGCCACACACACAACCAGCCACACACACACACACACACACACACACACAACCAGCCACACACACAACCAGCCACACACACACACACACACAACCAGCCACACACACACACACACACACACAACCAGCCACACACACACACACACCACCAGCCACACACACACACACACACACAACCAACCAGCCACACACACACAACCAACCAGCCACACACACACACACACAACCAGCCACACACACACACACACACACACACACACACACACACAACCAGCCACACACACACACACAACCAGCCACACACACACACACACACACACAACCAACCAGCCACACACACACAACCAACCAGCCACACACACACACACACAACCAGCCACACACACACACACACACACACAACCAGCCACA
Source organism: Ascaphus truei (assembly GCF_040206685.1). NCBI lineage: Eukaryota > Metazoa > Chordata > Amphibia > Anura > Ascaphidae > Ascaphus > Ascaphus truei. The sequence goes on along the minus strand of NW_027456630.1, from coordinate 8,416 downwards.
CACACACACACAACCAGCCACACACACACACACAACCAGCCACACACACACACACACACACACACAACCAGCCACACACACAACCAGCCACACACACACACACACACACACAACCAGCCACACACACACACACACAACCAGCCACACACACACACACACAACCAGCCACACACACACACACACAACCAGCCACACACACACACACACACACACACACACAACCAGCCACACACACCAGCCACACACACCAGCCACACACACACACAACCATCCACACACACACAACCAGCCACACACACACACAACCAGCCACACACACACACACACACAACCAGCCACACACACACACACAACCAGCCACACACACAACCAGCCACACACAAACACACACACACAACCAGCCACACACACACACAACCAGCCACACACACACACCAGCCACATCAGCCACCCACAGGAAGGAGCTAGTTCAGGCTTCAGAACACCACTGCTCAATATAATTAAGTAATAATCCCCGAAGAACTGGGCATTACTGGCCAATTATGCCCTGTTCTTCAGGGATTATTACTATTATAGGCTAAATGTAGACTTTTTTCATAAATAGACACTTTTAAATAGTTATCTATTTTTTTTTTAAATAAAATGGTAAATACATGAAACCACCTCTATATACTCTTAAACTGCAGATATCTATATCCACACACTGCTGCCGCGCTCCACACACGCGCGCTCCACACACGCGCGCTCCACACACGCGCGCTCCACACACGCGCGCTCCACACACGCGCGCTCCACACACGCGCGCTCCACACACGCGCGCTCCACACACGCGCGCTCCACACACGCGCGCTCCACACACGCGCGCTCCACACACGCGCGCTCCACACACGCGCGCTCCACACACGCGCGCTCCACACACGCGCGCTCCACACACGCGCGCTCCACACACGCGCGCTCCACACACGCGCGCTCCACACACACACACGCCACACACACACACAACCAGCCACACACACACACACAACCAGCCACACACACACACACACACACCCAGCCACACACACACCCAGCCACACACACACCCAGCCACACACACACCCAGCCACACACACACCCAGCCACACACACACACAACCAGCCACACACACACACAACCAGCCACACACACAACCAGCCACACACACACACAACCAGCCACACACACACACACACACACACACACACACAACCAGCCACACACACACAACCAGCCAGCCACACACACAACCAGCCACACAACCAGCCAGCCACACACACACACACACAACCAGCCCCACACACACACACAACCAGCCACACACACACACACACACACACACAACCAGCCACACACACACACACACACACACACACACACACACACACACAACCAGCCACACACACACAACCAGCCACACACACACAACCAGCCACACACACAACCAGCCACACACACAACCAGCCACACACACACACACAACCAGCCACACACAACCAGCCACACACACACACACCCAGCCACACACACACACAACCAGCCACACACACACACAACCAGCCACACACACACACACACACACAACCAGCCACACACACACAAACACACACAACCAGCCACACACACACACACCAGCTCTACGCTCCACACAGCCACACACACCAGCTCTACGCTCCACACACAGAGCCACAGCCACACACACCAGCTCTACGCTCCACACACACAGCCACAGCCAGCAGCTCTACGCTCCACACACACAGCCACACACACCAGCTCTACGCTCCACACACACAGCCACACACACCAGCTCTACGCTCCACACACACACAGCCACACACACCAGCTCTACGCTCCACACACACACAGCAGCTCTACGCTCCACACACACACAGCCACACACAGCAGCTCTACGCTCCACACACACAGCAGCTCTACGCTCCACACACACACAGCCACACACAGCAGCTCTACGCTCCACACACACAGCCACACACAGCAGCTCTACGCTCCACACACACACAGCCACACACAGCAGCTCTACGCTCCACACACACACAGCAGCTCTACGCTCCACACACACAGCGGCTCTACGCTCCACACACACACAGCGGCTCTACGCTCCACACACACACAGCCACACACAGCGGCTCTACGCTCCACACACACACAGCCACACACAGCGGCTCTACGCTCCACACACACACAGCGGCTCTACGCTCCACACACACACAGCCACACACAGCGGCTCTACGCTCCACACACACACAGCCACACACAGCGGCTCTACGCACCACACACACACAGCCACACACAGAGGCTCTACGCTCCACACACACACAGCCACACACACCAGCTCTACGCTCCACACACACACAGCAGCTCTACGCTCCACACACACACAGCCACACACAGCAGCTCTACGCTCCACACACACACAGCAGCTCTACGCTCCACACACACACAGCAGCTCTACGCTCCACACACACACACAGCAGCTCTACGCTCCACACACACACACAGCAGCTCTACGCTCCACACACACACACAGCAGCTCTACGCTCCACACACACACAGCAGCTCTACGCTCCACACACACACAGCAGCTCTACGCTCCACACACACACAGCAGCTCTACGCTCCACACACACAGCCACACACACACCAGCTCTACGCTCCACACACACACACACACACACACCAGCTCTACGCTCCACACACACACACACACACACCAGCTCTACGCTCCACACACACACACAGCCACACACACACACCAGCTCTACGCTCCACACACACACACACACACACAGCCACACACACACACACACACCAGCTCTACGCTCCACACACACACACAGCCACACACACACCAGCTCTACGCTCCACACACACACACACACACACACACACACACACACACACACACACACACACCAGCTCTACGCTCCACACACACACACACACACACACACACACACACACACACACACACACACCAGCTCTACGCTCCACACACACACACAGCCACACACACCAGCTCTACGCTCCACACACACACACAGACACACACACCAGCTCTACGCTCCACACACACACACAGCCACACACACACCAGCTCTACGCTCCACACACACACACAGCCACACACACACCAGCTCTACGCTCCACACACACACACAGCCACACACACACCAGCTCTACGCCACACACGCACACGCGCGCTCCACACGCGCGCGCTCCACACGCACACGCTCCACACGCACACGCGCGCGCTCCACACGCACACGCGCGCGCTCCACACGCACACGCGCACGCTCCACACGCACACGCGCACGCTCCACACGCACACGCGCTCTCCACACACGCGCTCTCCACACACGCGCTCTCCACACACGCGCTCTCCACACACGCGCTCTCCACACACGCGCTCTCCACACACGCGCTCTCCACACACGCGCTCTCCACACACGCGCTCTCCACACACGCGCTCTCCACACACGCGCTCTCCACACACGCGCTCTCCACACACGCGCTCTCCACACACGCGCTCTCCACACACGCGCTCTCCACACACGCGCTCTCCACACACGCGCTCTCCACACACGCGCTCTCCACACACGCGCTCTCCACACACGCGCTCTCCACACACGCGCTCTCCACACACGCGCTCTCCACACACGCGCTCTCCACACACGCGCTCTCCACACACGCGCTCTCCACACACGCGCTCTCCACACACGCGCTCCCCACACACGCGCTCCCCACACACGCGCTCCCCACACACGCGCTCCACACACACGCGCTCCACACACACGCGCTCCACACACACGCGCTCCACACACACGCGCTCCACACACACGCGCTCCACACACACGCGCTCCACACACACGCGCTCCACACACACCAGCTCTACGCGCCACACACACACCAGCTCTATGCTCCACACACACACACCAGCTCTATGCTCCACACACACGCGCTCCACACACACACACGCGCGCTTGCCGTCCACACACACGCGCTCCACACACACACGTGCGCGCTCTCCGTCCACACACACACACGCGCTCCACACACACACGCGCTCCACACACACGCACACACACACACAAAAATGCAGCCACTTACTAAACTTTGCAGACTCTCCCCCCCCCCAATTCAACTGAATCTGCTCAGAAAATCTGTCAGCTCGGGAGGGGGAAGTGTCAACCCGTGGCTGATACGTCCTGACCAATCCCCTGCCCTGTCTCAGCTGTTCTGAAAGCTGATTGGCTGGAAATAAACACATTGAAAACTACACATTGCAAGCTGCTTAAATTCCAGGCATTACGGATTGCCTAATGTCCGGAATTTTAACCAATCAGAAAGCAGGGTTTTCAATAATGCCCGGAATTTTAGCCAATCAGAAAGCAGGGTTTTCAATAATGCCCAGAATTTTACTGCTTTAGCCTATAATTTAAATTATATATATATGGGTACAAATTGCGTTCCTTCACCCACAGGCTAAGGAAGCGGCTTGATGGATGGGCTGGATTTGCTTTCTGTGTCTGTGGCAATGCTACCCTAGTGTATCCAGGACAGTGATGCATTATTAGTCATTTTCTGCTTTCTAAATCATTGTGCAACGCTGCAGTAGTAGAGAGTGACTGAACCCTTCCGCCACTGACTTGCAGATGTGACTTTGTACAGATATTATATTGAGGAGAAAGCGATATATATAATGAGCAGCAGGTCACACGTGTCGGCGTCACTTTACAGTGACAAGCTTACAGAGACACGATTACGATATACCTCCAAGTTGCCACTGTGCACAGCATGATGAAGGGCTGTGCGCCCCGTGCGGTCCCCCAGGTTGACACTGTTCAGCAGAGGGATTAACATCTCTGCACATTTGGTTGCTCTGTTGGCAGCAGCGACGTGCAGGGGAGTTTGCCAGTACTTGTCCCGGGCATTGACATCGGCAGAGTTCTTCACCAGGAGTAAGACTGCCCTCTGCATTGTTTGGACAAGGAGGTATCAGTTAGCACGATCTTTGGTCATCAGGCCCAGTTTCCATCATAGAAGTTTAAATCTGACCCCCATAACTGCGTGGCACAGCAAAGGAATAGGAAGTGCCAGATGACACGAACAAATTGATTCAATTATGTTCAGTGTAGATATTTGCATTTTGAATATTCCCAAACAGACCTGCACTGTTGCAGACATCATTACAGTTGAAAAGCGGTGTCAGAATGTGTCCCTTAATGGTGATATTAGCCGTAGGCTCTTAGTCCCTACTTTTGTATAATAATTTAAAAAAGGGAACAAAATGGCAGCCAAATATCAACACAATAGGAAGCTGCAACATCAGTTGTGTCTTCCTATTGGATGGCCATTTAAATCCCCTTAAGGAATACCGGAAACTTCACCATATCTACAGTGAGAAAAGTTCCACAGAATGGGAGAACCTCTTTACTTTACAGTGTAATATAAGCAGCACGCAGTGCGCAGTGCAACCCGCTTACAGCTGCAAATGGAGAATCCTACAGTAAAACATACCTACCGTGAGAAGTTCTGCACAATGGGAGAATTCCGCTCTACAAAAACTTATTTGAAAAGGCACATAAATGATGGAACCAGGTGAGTTCCTGGAGCGGAAATTGGTGCGGGTCGGTACTGGAGGACCGGCAGAGTTCCAATCCGGTAAATGTAGAATATGTTAGGATGGATTGCGTCTTTAACAATGATTCTTTTTGCATTGACCTATGCAGGTCACTAGGTGTTTAATGTTAGAGCTCCTTATTAAATAGGGTCTTGTAAAGGAGCATAACCACAGTTTAAAAAAATGCACTCGGCCACTAAACTGGGATGAGTGTAAAATGGTGTTTTAGAGAAGGAGGGAGGGAGGGGGCGGTTGTGTGAGCGCAGATACTCAAGTGACCTAGCCCAAACTCCCTTATATTCTGTGCCGTTTGAAAAACATGCTTTCACAAGCGCAATCCCTGCTTGTTTCATACAAAAAAACAAGTGTGTGGGGGAGTGAGGAGTGGAGTGAACACTTTCTTTCTCATGGGGGCCACAATGGGGATTTGTGGGCAATCAAGTGTTACTCAACCTCTATCCCACTTTCTCCCTCTGGCAGCCATGGGGTTAACTACATGAAGCTCTCAGACTGGTGTCTATCGTCCCGGGACGTGCAGCAGAAGGGAGAGACGAGCAGATTAGAAGGTAAATTACCTCGTTGCGTGCTGCCACAGCCCGGTGTAAGGGAGTAAGCCAGACCGAATCTTTTGCGTTTACATTAGCACCTAAAGAAATAAAAGGAACAAATCACTTAGAATATACCCGCGACACATACCAAGTTACAGAAATGGAAACATTAATATGCTACGCCAAAAATATTGTTTTCTTTGAATGCAAGAGATATTTACTATTAAAAAAAGGCATTTTTGCCTTGTGTCACAAGAGTGATGTTTAGGACCTGGCTAAGTATTGATTCAATGAGTCGGGAGGTATGGGACGCAGTTTAAGGCCACGTCCATAGTGTGTGCGACCGGGCGAACAGGCCGCACCTCTATGAGCCTGGCCATAGAGCACACAATGAAGCGTGACGGCGCAGCAGCGTTTTCAGCAGACAAGAGACTTTGTTTTTATCGCGCGACTGCCGGGTCACGTGAGCGGTTCAGCCAATGAGGGCGAACGAGTCTCGTGACGTCCCTGCCACGCCTCCCCGTTGCTGTGGCTCTCAGGCCACAGATCGCTCGGCTGACAGGCGCTCCCACTATATCCGAGGCCTTAAGCAGCGTAGAGCCAGGACACATCCAGACTAGATTTCTGGAGACGTCTGTGCACACTAGAGGAAGTTGAAGCCTACCAAATGTGTACGGTTGTATATTTGAGGCCCCTTTCCCAGGAGCACAATTAAATATACCAATATATAATACTGTGGGTTCGGGTTGAGCTTTCAAGATTTAAAATTCACAATTGTTTGGAGGTATGTGGGTCCTTCTCTTAGCTTAAACTTACCCATCCCACCACACACACAGCGAGATTAAGTTTGGGAACGCAGAGAGCCACGCAGACAGGCAGAGAGCCACGCAGGCAGCCACGCAGACAGGCAGGCAGAGAGCCACGCAGGCAGGCAGAGAGCCACGCAGGCAGGCAGAGAGCCACACAGACAGGCAGGCAGGCAGAGAGCCACACAGACAGGCAGGCAGAGAGCCACACAGACAGGCAGGCAGGCAGAGAGCCACACAGACAGACAGGCAGGCAGAGAGCCACACAGACAGACAGGCAGGCAGAGAGCCACACAGACAGACAGGCAGGCAGGCAGAGAGCCACACAGACAGACAGGCAGGCAGGCAGAGAGCCACACAGACAGGCAGGCAGGCAGGCAGAGAGCCACACAGGCAGGCAGAGAGCCACACAGACAGGCAGGCAGGCAGGCAGGCAGAGAGCCACACAGACAGGCAGGCAGGCAGAGAGCCACACAGACAGGCAGGCAGGCAGAGAGCCACACAGACAGGCAGGCAGGCAGAGAGCCACGCAGGCAGGCAGGCAGAGAGCCACACAGGCAGGCAGGCAGAGAGCCACACAGACAGGCAGGCAGGCAGAGAGCCACACAGACAGGCAGGCAGGCAGAGAGCCACACAGACAGGCAGGCAGGCAGAGAGCCACACAGACAGGCAGGCAGAGAGCCACACAGACAGGCAGGCAGAGAGCCACACAGACAAGCAGGCAGGCAGAGAGCCACACAGACAGGCAGGCAGGCAGAGAGCCACACAGACAGGCAGGCAGGCAGAGAGCCACACAGACAGGCAGGCAGGCAGAGAGCCACACAGACAGGCAGGCAGAGAGCCACACAGACAGGCAGGCAGGCAGAGAGCCACACAGACAGGCAGGCAGGCAGGCAGAGAGCCACACAGACAGGCAGGCAGGCAGAGAGCCACACAGACAGGCAGGCAGGCAGAGAGCCACACAGACAGGCAGGCAGAGAGCCACACAGACAGGCAGGCAGAGAGCCACACAGACAGGCAGGCAGAGAGCCACACAGACAGGCAGGCAGAGAGCCACACAGACAGGCAGGCAGAGAGCCACACAGACAGGCAGGCAGAGAGCCACACAGACAGGCAGGCAGAGAGCCACACAGACAGGCAGGCAGAGAGCCACACAGACAGGCAGGCAGAGAGCCACACAGACAGGCAGGCAGAGAGCCACACAGACAGGCAGGCAGAGAGCCACACAGACAGGCAGGGAGCCACACAGACAGGCAGGCAGAGAGCCACCCTTCTGCTGCTGTATGGCAGACTGCAGAGAGTAGTGTGGGCTTATGGAAGCTCTGTGACAGAGGCTTTCACATGCTGCAGATTCAAGGAATCCTCCCCCTGGTAATCTTATATCCCCCTGCAATGCCCGGTGCCT
>NW_027456629.1:370000-393683 GCF_040206685.1 Ascaphus truei | reverse complement strand
ACACACACACACACACACACACACACACACACACACACACACACACACACACACACACACACACACACACACACACACACACACACACACACACACAGTCACAGTCATACACACACACTCAGTCACACACACACACACACACACAGTCAGTCAGTCACACACACACACTCAAGAAATGGAGCAGCAGGACATCGGAGGGCAGCGCGGGACAACGGAACAGCGGAACATCGCAGGGCCGCGCGGGACAACGGAGCAGCGGGACATCGGAGGGGCGCGCGGGACAACGAAGCAGTGGGACATCAGAGGGGCGCGCGGGACAACAGTCACACACACACTCAGTCAGTCACTCAGTCACAGGGTCACACAATCAGTCACAGAGTCACACACACACTCAGTCACAGAGGCACACACACACACTCAGTCACAGAGTCACACACTCAGTCACAGAGTCACACACACACTCAGTCACAGAGTCACACACTCAGTCACAGAGTCACACACACAGAGTCACACACACACTCAGTCACAGAGTCACACACACACTCAGTCACAGAGTCGCACACACACTCAGTCACAGAGGCACACACACACACACACTCAGTCACAGAGTCACACACTCAGTCACAGAGGCACACACACACACACACTCAGTCACAGAGTCACACACACACACACACACACACACACACACACACACACACACACACACACACACACACACACACACACACTCAGTCACAGAGTCACGCACACACACACACACACACACACACACACACACACACACACACACACACACACACACACACACACACACACACACACACACACACACACACACACACACACACACACACACACACACACACTCAGTCAGAGTCACTCAGTCACAGGGTCACACACTCAGTCACAGAGTCACACACACACACACACACACTCAGTCACATAGTCACATAGTCACACACACACACACACACACACACACACACACACACACACACACACACACACACACGCACACGCAGACACACACACAGACACACACACAGACACACACACAGACACACTCGGTCAGTCACACACACACACACACACACACACACACACACACACACACACACACACACACACACACACACACACACACTCAGTCAGTCAGTCAGACACACACACAGTCAGTCATACACACACACAAACACACACACCCACACACACCCACTCAGTCAGACACACTCAGTCACACAGTCACACACACAGTCAGTCACACACACACACACACACACACACACACACACACACACACACACACACACACACACACACACACACACACACACACACACACACACACACACACACACACACACACACACACACACACACACTCAGTCAGTCACACACACACACACACACACACACACACACACACACACACACACACACACACACACACACACACACACACACTCAGTCACAGAGTCACGCACACACACACACACACACACACACACACACACACACACACACACACACACACACACACACACACACACACACACACACACACACACACACACACTCAGTCAGTCAGACACACACACAGTCAGTCATACACACACACAAACACACACACCCACACACACCCACTCAGTCAGACACACTCAGTCACAGAGTCACACACACAGTCAGTCACACACACACACACACACACACACACACACACACACACACACACACACACACACACACACACACACACACACACACACACACACACACACACACAGTCAGTCATACACACACACTCAGTCACACACACACACACACAGTCAGTCAGTCACACACACACACTCAAGAAATGGAGCAGCAGGACATCGGAGGGCAGCGCGGGACAACGGAACAGCGGAACATCGCAGGGCCGCGCGGGACAACGGAGCAGCGGGACATCGGAGGGGCGCGCGGGACAACGAAGCAGTGGGACATCAGAGGGGCGCGCGGGACAACAGTCACACACACACTCAGTCAGTCACTCAGTCACAGGGTCACACAATCAGTCACAGAGTCACACACACACTCAGTCACAGAGGCACACACACACACTCAGTCACAGAGTCACACACTCAGTCACAGAGTCACACACACACTCAGTCACAGAGTCACACACTCAGTCACAGAGTCACACACACAGAGTCACACACACACTCAGTCACAGAGTCACACACACACTCAGTCACAGAGTCACACACACACTCAGTCACAGAGGCACACACACACACACACACAGTCACAGTCACACACTCAGTCACAGAGGCACACACACACACACACACTCAGTCACAGAGTCACACACACACACACACACACACACACACACACACACACACACACACACACACACACACACACACACACACACACACACACACACACACACAGAGTCACACACACACACACACACACACACACACACACACACACACACACACACACACACACACACACACACACACACACACACACACACACTCAGTCAGAGTCACTCAGTCACAGGGTCACACACTCAGTCACAGAGTCACACACACACACACACACACTCAGTCACATAGTCACATAGTCACACACACACACACACACACACACACACACACACACACACACACACACACACACACACACACACGCACACGCAGACACACACACAGACACACACACAGACACACACACAGACACACTCGGTCAGTCACACACACACACACACACACACACACACACACACACACACACACACACACACACACACACACACACACACACACACACACACACACACACACACACACACACACACACACACACACACTCAGTCAGTCAGTTAGACACACACACAGTCAGTCATACACACACACAAACACACACACCCACACACACCCACTCAGTCAGACACACTCAGTCACAGAGTCACACACACAGTCAGTCACACACACACACACACACACACACACACACACACACACACACACACACACACACACACACACACACACACACACACACACACACACACACACACACACACACACACACACACACACACAGTCAGTCAGTCAGTCATACACACACACTCAGTCACACACACACACACACACAGTCAGTCAGTCACACACACACACTCAAGAAATGGAGCAGCAGGACATCGGAGGGCAGCGCGGGACAACGGAACAGCGGAACATCGCAGGGCCGCGCGGGACAACGGAGCAGCGGGACATCGGAGGGGCGCACGGGACAACGAAGCAGTGGGACATCAGAGGGGCGCGCGGGACAACAGTCACACACACACTCAGTCAGTCACTCAGTCACAGGGTCACACAATCAGTCACAGAGTCACACACACACTCAGTCACAGAGGCACACACACACACTCAGTCACAGAGTCACACACTCAGTCACAGAGTCACACACACACACTCAGTCACAGAGTTACACACACACACACTCAGTCACAGAGTCACACACTCAGTCAGAGTCACACACACACACACACACACACACTCAGTCACACACTCAGTCACAGAGTCACACACACACACTCAGTCACATAGTCACACACACACACACTCAGTCACAGAGTCACACACACACACTCAGTCACAGTCACACACACACTCAGTCAGTCACACACACTCAGTCAGTCACACACACTCAGTCATTCACACACACTCAGTCAGTCACACACACTCAGTCAGTCACACACACACACACACAGTCAGTCAGTCACACACACACACACTCAAGAAATGGAGCAGCAGGACATTGGAGGGCCGCGCGGGACAACGGAGCAGCGGGACATCGGAGGGGCGCGCGGGACAACGAAGCAGTGGGACATCGGAGGGGCGCGCGGGACAATGAAGCAGTGGGACATTAGAGGGGCGCGCGGGACAACAGAGCAGCGGGACATCGGAGGGGCGCGCGGGACAACGGAGCAGCGGGACATCAGAGGCACGAGGGGGGGATTCAGAGGCATGTGGGAGTATGCGATACGGTGAAGGTGGGTGGGCAGGCGGCTGTGGGTGGGTGTCTGTACACACACACTCAGTCACAGAGTCACACACACACTCAGTCACAGAGTCACACACACAGAGTCACACACACACACTCAGTCACAGAGGCACACACACACACACACACACACACACACACACACACACACACACACACACACACACACACACACAGTCAGTCACACACACACACACACACACACACAGTCAGTCAGTCACACACACACACACAAGAAATGGAGCAGCGGGACATAGGAGGGGCGCGAGGGACAACGGAGCAGTGGGACATTGGAGGGGCGCGCGGGACAACGGAACAGCGGGACATCAGAGGGGCGCGCGGGACAACGGAGCAGCGGGACATCGGAGGGGCGCGTGGGACAACGGAGCAGCGGGACATCGGAGGGGCGCGCGGGACAACGGAACAGCGGGACATCGGAGGGGCGCGCGGGACAACGGAACAGCGGGACATCGGAGGGGCGCGCGGGACAGCGGGACATCGGAGTGGCGCGCGGGACAACGGAACAGCGGGACATCGGAGGGGCGCGCGGAACAACGGAGCAGCGGGACATAGGAGGGGCGCGCGGGACAACGGAGCAACGGGACATCGCAGGGCCGCGCGGGACAACGGAGCAGCGGGACATCAGAGGCACGAGGGGGGGATTCAGAGGCATGTTGGGGACATTTGAGGGGCATGTGGGAGTATGGGATACGGTGAAGGTGGGTGGGCAGGCGGCTGTGGGTGGGTGTCTGTACACACACACTCAGTCACAGAGTCACACACACACTCAGTCACAGAGTCACACACACACACTCAGTCACAGAGTCACACACTCACACTCAGTCACAGAGTCACACACTCAGTCACAGAGTCACACACACACTCAGTCACAGAGTCACACACTCAGTCACAGAGTCACACACACAGAGTCACACACACACTCAGTCACAGAGTCACACACACACTCAGTCACAGAGTCACACACACACTCAGTCACAGAGGCACACACACACACACACACACTCAGTCACAGAGTCACACACTCAGTCACAGAGGCACACACACACACACACTCAGTCACAGAGTCACACACTCAGTCACAGAGTCACACACACACACACACACACACACACACTCAGTCACAGAGTCACGCACACACACACACACACACACACACACACACACACACACACACACACACACACACACACACACACACACACACACACACACACACACACACACACACACACACACACACACACACACACACACACACACACACACACACACACACACACTCAGTCAGAGTCACTCAGTCACAGGGTCACACACTCAGTCACAGAGTCACACACACACACACACACACACTCAGTCACAGAGTCACACACACACACACACACACACACACACACACACACACACACACACACACACACACACACACACACACACACACACACACACACACACGCAGACACACACACAGACACGCACACAGACACACACACACACTCAGTCAGTCAGTCAGTCAGACACACACACAGTCAGTCATACACACACACAAACACACACACACCCACCCACTCAGTCAGACACACTCAGTCACAGAGTCACACACACAGTCAGTCACACACACACACACACACACACACACACACACACACACACACACACACACACACACACACACACACACACACACACACACACACACACACACACACACACACACACACACACACACACACAGTCAGTCATACACACACACTCAGTCACACACACACACACACACACACACACAGTCAGTCAGTCACACACACACACACACACACACACACACACACACACACACACACACACGCAGACACACACACAGACACACACGCAGACACACACACAGACACACACGCAGACACACACCCACACACACTCGGTCAGTCACACACACACACACACACACACACACACACACACACACACACACACACACACACACACACACACACACACACACACACACACACACACACACACACACACACACACACACACACACACACACACACACACACACACTCAGTCAGTCAGTCAGTCAGACACACACACAGTCAGTCATACACACACACAAACACACACACACACACACACACCCACTCAGTCAGACACACTCAGTCACAGAGTCACACACACAGTCAGTCACACACACACACACACACACACACACACACACACACACACACACACACACACACACACACACACACACACACACACACACACACACACACACACACACACACACACAGTCAGTCATACACACACACTCAGTCACACACACACACACACAGTCAGTCAGTCACACACACACACTCAAGAAATGGAGCAGCAGGACATCGGAGGGCAGCGCGGGACAACGGAACAGCGGAACATCGCAGGGCCGCGCGGGACAACGGAGCAGCGGGACATCGGAGGGGCGCGCGGGACAACGAAGCAGTGGAACATCAGAGGGGCGCGCGGGACAACAGTCACACACACACTCAGTCAGTCACTCAGTCACAGGGTCACACACTCAGTCACAGAGTCACACACACACTCAGTCACAGAGGCACACACACTCAGTCACAGAGTCACACACTCAGTCACAGAGTCACACACACACTCAGTCACAGAGTTACACACACACACACTCAGTCACAGAGTCACACACTCAGTCAGAGTCACACACACACACACACACACACTCAGTCACACACTCAGTCACAGAGTCACACACACACACACTCAGTCACATAGTCACACACACACACACACTCAGTCACAGAGTCACAGAGTCACACACACACACTCAGTCACAGTCACACACACACTCAGTCAGTCACACACACTCAGTCAGTCACACACACTCAGTCAGTCACACACACTCAGTCAGTCACACACACTCAGTCAGTCACACACACACACACACAGTCAGTCAGTCACACACACACACACTCAAGAAATGGAGCAGCAGGACATTGGAGGGCCGCGCGGGACAACGGAGCAGCGGGACATCGGAGGGGCGCGCGGGACAACGAAGCAGCGGGACATCGGAGGGGCGCGCGGGACAACGAAGCAGTGGGACATCAGAGGGGCGCGCGGGACAACGGAGCAGCGGGACATCGGAGGGGCGCGCGGGACAACGGAGCAGCGGGACATCAGAGGCACGAGGGGGGGATTCAGAGGCATGTGGGAGTATGCGATACGGTGAAGGTGGGTGGGCAGGCGGCTGTGGGTGGGTGTCTGTACACACACACTCAGTCACAGAGTCACACACACACTCAGTCACAGAGTCACACACACAGAGTCACACACACACACTCAGTCACAGAGGCACACACACACACACACACACACACACACACTCAGTCACAGAGTCACACACTCAGTCACAGAGTCACCAATACACACACACACACACACACACACACACACACACACACACACACACACACACACACACACACACAGTCAGTCACACACACACACACACACACACACACACACACACAGTCAGTCAGTCACACACACACACACACAAGAAATGGAGCAGCGGGACATAGGAGGGGCGCGCGGGACAACGGAGCAGCGGGACATCGGAGGGGCGCGCGGGACAACGGAACAGCGGGACATCGGAGGGGCGCGCGGGACAACGGAACAGCGGGACATCGGAGGGGCGCGCGGGACAGCGGGACATCGGAGTGGCGCGCGGGACAACGGAACAGCGGGACATCGGAGGGGCGCGCGGAACAACGGAGCAGCGGGACATAGGAGGGGCGCGCGGGACAACGGAGCAACGGGACATCGCAGGGCCGCGCGGGACAACGGAGCAGCGGGACATCAGAGGCACGAGGGGGGGATTCAGAGGCATGTTGGGGACATTTGAGGGGCATGTGGGAGTATGGGATACGGTGAAGGTGGGTGGGCAGGCGGCTGTGGGTGGGTGTCTGTACACACACACTCAGTCACAGAGTCACACACACACTCAGTCACAGAGTCACACACACACACTCAGTCACAGAGTCACACACTCACACTCAGTCACAGAGTCACACACTCAGTCACAGTGTCACACACACACTCAGTCACAGAGTCACACACTCAGTCACAGAGTCACACACACAGAGTCACACACACACTCAGTCACAGAGTCACACACACACTCAGTCACAGAGTCACACACACACTCAGTCACAGAGGCACACACACACACACACACACTCAGTCACAGAGTCACACACTCAGTCACAGAGGCACACACACACACACACTCAGTCACAGAGTCACACACTCAGTCAGAGTCACACACACACACACACACACACACACACACACACACACACACACACACACACACACACACACACACACACACACACACACACACACACACACACACTCAGTCACAGAGTCACGCACACACACACACACACACACACACACACACACACACACACACACACACACACACACACACACACACACACACACACACACACACACACACACACACTCAGTCACAGAGTCACACACACACACACACACACACACACACACACACACACACACACACACACACACACACACACACACACACACACACACACACACACACACACACACACACACACACACACACACACTCAGTCAGAGTCACTCAGTCACAGGGTCACACACTCAGTCACAGAGTCACACACACACACACACACACTCAGTCACACACACACACACACACACACACACACACACACACACACACACACACACACACACACACACACACACACACACACACACGCAGACACACACACAGACACACACACAGACACACACACACACACACACACACACACACACGCAGACACACACACAGACACACACACAGACACACACACACACTCAGTCAGTCAGTCAGTCAGACACACACACAGTCAGTCATACACACATACAAACACACACACACACACACACCCACTCAGTCAGACACACTCAGTCACAGAGTCACACACACAGTCAGTCACACACACACACACACACACACACACACACACACACACACACACACACACACACACACACACACACACACACACACACACACACACACACACACACACACAGTCACACACAAACACACACAGTCAGTCAGTCACACACACACACTCAAGAAATGGAGCAGCAGGACATCGGAGGGCAGCGCGGGACAACGGAACAGCGGAACATCGCAGGGCCGCGCGGGACAACGGAGCAGCGGGACATCGGAGGGGCGCGCGGGACAACAGTCACACACACACTCAGTCAGTCACTCAGTCACAGGGTCACACACTCAGTCACAGAGTCACACACACACTCAGTCACAGAGGCACACACACACACTCAGTCACAGAGTCACACACTCAGTCACAGAGTCACACACACACTCAGTCACAGAGTTACACACACACACACTCAGTCACAGAGTCACACACTCAGTCAGAGTCACACACACACACACACACACACACACACACTCAGTCACACACTCAGTCACAGAGTCACACACACACACTTAGTCACATAGTCACACACACACACTCAGTCACAGAGTCACACACACACACTCAGTCACAGTCACACACACACTCAGTCAGTCACACACACTCAGTCAGTCACACACACTCAGTCAGTCACACACACTCAGTCAGTCACACACACACACACACAGTCAGTCAGTCACACACACACACAATCAAGAAATGGAGCAGCAGGACATTGGAGGGCCGCGCGGGACAACGGAGCAGCGGGACATCGGAGGGGCGCGCGGGACAACGAAGCAGTGGGACATCGGAGGGGCGCGCGGGACAACGAAGCAGTGGGACATCAGAGGGGCGCGCGGGACAACGGAGCAGCGGGACATCGGAGGGGCGCGCGGGACAACGGAGCAGCGGGACATCAGAGGCACCAGGGGGGGATTCAGAGGCATGTGGGGAACATTTGAGGGGCATGTGGGAGTATGGGATACGGTGAAGGTGGGTGGGCAGGCGGCTGTGGGTGGGTGTCTGTACACACACACTCAGTCACAGAGTCACACACACACACTCAGTCACAGAGTCACACACACACTCAGTCACAGAGTCACACACACACACACACACTCAGTCACAGAGTCACACACTCAGTCACAGAGTCACACACACTCAGTCACAGAGTCACACACACACTCAGTCACAGAGTCACACACACACTCAGTCACAGAGTCACACACACAGAGTCACACACACAGTCACAGAGGCACACACACACACACACACTCAGTCACAGAGTCACACACTCAGTCACAGAGTCACACACACACACACACACACACACACACAGTCAGTCAGTCACACACACAAGAAATGGAGCAGCGGGACATCGGAGGGGCGCGCGGGACAATGGAGCAGCGGGACATAGGAGGGGCGCGCGGGACAACAGAGCAGCGGGACATCAGAGGGGCGCGCGGGACAACGGAGCAGCGGGACATCAGAGGCATGTGGGGGACATTTGAGGGGCATGTGGGAGTATGGGATACGGTGAAGGTGGGTGGGCAGGCGGCTGTGGGTGGGTGTCTGTACACACACACTCAGTCACAGAGTCACACACACACACTCAGTCACAGAGTCACACACACACTCAGTCACAGAGTCACACACACACACACACACTCAGTCACAGAGTCACACACTCAGTCACAGAGTCACACACACACTCAGTCACAGAGTCACAGAGTCACAGAGTCACACACTCAGTCACAGAGTCACACACACAGAGTCACACACACACTCAGTCACAGAGTCACACACACACTCAGTCACACAGTCACACACACACTCAGTCACAGAGGCACACACACACACACACACACACACTCAGTCACAGAGTCACACACTCAGTCACAGAGTCACACACACACACACACACACACACACACACACTCAGTCACAGAGTCACAGAGTCACATACACGCACACACACACACACACACACACACACACACACACACACACACACACACACACACACACACACACACACACACACACACACACACACACACACACACACACACACACACATACACACAGTCACACACACACACACACACACACACACACACAGACACACACACACACACACACACACACACACACACACACACACACACACACACACACACACACACACACACTCAGTCACAGAGTCAGTCACAGAGTCACAGAGTCACACACTCAGTCACAGAGTCACAGAGTCACACACACACACACACACACACACACACACACACACACACACACTCAGTCACAGAGTCACACACACACTCAGTCAGTCACAGAGTCACACACACACTCAGTCAGTCACTCAGTCACAGGGTCACACACTCAGTCACAGAGGCACACACACACACACACACACACACACAGTCAGTCACACACACACACAGTCAGAGACACAGACACACTCAGTCACACACTTGGTCACACACACACACTCAGTCACACACACACACTCAAGAAACGGAGCAGCGGGACATCGGAGGGCCGCGCGGGACATTGGAGGCATGAGGGGGGGCATCAGAGGCATGTGGGGGGGGGTGGATCAGGCATGTGGGGGGACATTTCAGGGGCATGTGGAAGCATCGGAGGGGCATGTGGGAATATGGGAGATGGTGGGTGGGCAGGTGACGGTGAAGGTGGGTGTGTTTCTGTACACACACACTCAGTCACAGAGTCACACACACACTCAGTCACAGAGTCACACACACACAGTCACAGAGTCACACACACACACAAATAATAAAAAATATTTATAATAATAAAAACCCATAACAAATCCACGTCTGTGTCTTCTTTCTTCTTTGGGGTATTTTGGGGTCTTCTGGGGTCTTCTTCCGTCTTCTTCCATCTTCTTACGCCACGCCCTTCTTCTCAGGAGGGGAGATGTTCCCTCCTCGGCGACTAGCTTCAAAATGAGGCGACATAGGCTTTTATAGGCCTATGACGTCACATTTTGGTCAAATGTTTCACACGGTCCTGATTGGGCAGTGAAAAACATGTGATTTGGCCGAGCAAAAAGAAAAATGATGACGTCATTTAAAGGCAATGAAAGCACAGCCAATCAGTATGGCTTTGCTTCAATTGCCTTTAAGATGACGTCATTAAAAGAAACATGGCCGGCCTCACATGGTACGGTAGCCAATCAGAGCGTGGGAAATACATCCCAACTCTGATTGGCTCTAGTACCATGTGACAGGCTTTTAAAAACGTCTACTCTGACCAGGCGTGTTCTGATCAACGCAACTTTCGTGTACGCTAAGGTTGCGTTGCTTAGGGCATCCCGCTTAAGGGCAGAATTTAACGCAAACAAAGTTGCGAACGAGCAAAGTTGGACTTAGAAAAAATTCTTGAAAAAAGTCATTTTTAGATCGCAAAGTGCCTGTTTGCGTTGCTTAGTGCATCGGGTTGAGCGCAAAAGCACGTTCTAAGAGCACTTTGCGGTCTAAAAGTGACTTAACGGAGCTTAGTGCATAGCCCCCATAGTGTGCATGCGGTTATAAACCGCACACGTTACTATACCTACCTCTGCTGTTGCTGCAACTGATTATATACCACATGTGCATTCAGATAGTGGAGTGTACACCTTAGCAGGGCTATATCAATTGTACTGTATATACCGCACCACCACATTATTTTGAGTAATTGGTAGTGATGCTATGGGAATCATAATATAGGGGGCTATGCACTAAACTCCGTGCTTTCGCGCCGGCCTGAAAAAAATTATCACGTCCGATAAAAAATGAAGCAGACGGCGCGATTCACTAAGGCCCTCAGCTCATTTTCTATTGGACGTGCCCAAAACTGGCTTATCGTGCGTTCAATGTTTTTTTCCCTCTGCTAGCACACTGAAACTTCCCGTACACTGGCTGATAGAAAAAATAAGCCGCCTGTGACATTTGCATGGAGATTCTGCATAAATAGTGCTTGTGACATCACATTTAGCCTCAAAATGGTTAACAGCTAGCTGATTGGCTGTTCAAACCATGTTCTGACGTTAACATTTTTTTTTTTTACACACAACCACACACACACACACTCAGTCACAGAGTCACACACACACACACACACACACACACACACACACACACACACACACACACACACACACACACACACACACACACACACACACACACACACACACACACACACACACACACACACACTCAGTCAGAGTCACTCAGTCACAGGGTCACACACTCAGTCACAGAGTCACACACACACACACACACACACACACAGACACACACACAGACACACACCCACACACACTTGGTCAGTCACACAAACACACACACACACACACACACACACACACACACACACACACACACTCAGTCAGTCAGACACACACACAGTCAGTCATACACACACACAAACACACACACACACACACACACACACACACCCGCTCAGTCAGACACACTCAGTCACAGAGTCACACACACAGTCAGTCACACACACAGTCAGTCACACACACACACACACACACACACACACACACACACACACACACACACACACACACACACACACACACACACACACACACACACACACACACACACACACACAGTCAGTCAGTCAGTCAGACACACACAGTCAGTCACACACACACACTCAGTCACACACACACACACACACACACACACACACACACACACACACACACACACACACACACACACACACACACACACACACACACACACACAGTCAGTCAGTCACACATACACACTCAAGAAATGGAGCAGCAGGACATCGGAGGGCAGCGCGGGACAACGGAGCAGCGGAACATCGCAGGGCCGCGCGGGACAACGGAGCAGCGGGACATCGGAGGGGCGCGCGGGACAACGAAGCAGTGGGACATCAGAGGGGTGCGCGGGACAACGAAGCAGTGGGACAGCGGAGGGGCGCGCGGGACAACGGAGCAGCGGGACATCAGAGGGGCGCGCGGGACAACGAAGCAGTGGGACATCAGAGGGGCGCGCGGGACAACAGTCACACACACACTCAGTCAGTCACTCAGTCACAGGGTCACACACTCAGTCACAGAGTCACACACACACTCAGTCACAGAGGCACACACACACACACTCAGTCACAGAGTCACAGAGTCACACACTCAGTCACAGAGTCACACACACACTCAGTCACAGAGTCACACACACACACACTCAGTCACAGAGTCACACACTCAGTCACAGAGTCACACACACACACACACACACACACACACACACACACACACACACACACACACACACACACACACACACACACACACACACACACACACACACACACACACACACACACACACACACTCAGTCACACACTCAGTCACAGAGTCACACACACACACACACTCAGTCACAGAGTCACACACACTCAGTCACAGTCACACACACACTCAGTCAGTCACACACACTCAGTCAGTCACACACACTCAGTCAGTCACACACACAGTCAGTCAGTCACACACACACACTCAAGAAATGGAGCAGCAGGACATTGGAGGGCCGCGCGGGACAACGGAGCAGCGGGACATCGGAGGGGCGCGCGGGACAACGAAGCAGTGGGACATCGGAGGGGCACGCGGGACAACGAAGCAGTGGGACATCAGAGGGGCGCGTGGGACAACGGAGCAGCGGGACATCGGAGGGGCGCGCGGGACAACGAAGCAGTGGGACATCAGAGGGGCGCGCGGGACAACAGTCACACACACACTCAGTCAGTCACTCAGTCACAGGGTCACACACTCAGTCACAGAGTCACACACACACTCAGTCACAGAGGCACACACACACACACTCAGTCACAGAGTCACAGAGTCACACACT
The DNA here is from genome assembly GCF_040206685.1 of Ascaphus truei. NCBI lineage: Eukaryota > Metazoa > Chordata > Amphibia > Anura > Ascaphidae > Ascaphus > Ascaphus truei. The sequence continues at coordinate 378,673 of NW_027456629.1, read as the reverse complement.
CAGTCACAGAGTCACACACACACTCAGTCACAGAGTCACACACACACACACTCAGTCACAGAGTCACACACTCAGTCACAGAGTCACACACACACACACACACACACACACACACACACACACACACACACACACACACACACACACACACACACACACACACACACACACACACACACACACACACACACACACACACACACACACTCAGTCACACACTCAGTCACAGAGTCACACACACACACACTCAGTCACAGAGTCACACACACTCAGTCACAGTCACACACACACTCAGTCAGTCACACACACTCAGTCAGTCACACACACTCAGTCAGTCACACACACAGTCAGTCAGTCACACACACACACTCAAGAAATGGAGCAGCAGGACATTGGAGGGCCGCGCGGGACAACGGAGCAGCGGGACATCGGAGGGGCGCGCGGGACAACGAAGCAGTGGGACATCGGAGGGGCACGCGGGACAACGAAGCAGTGGGACATCAGAGGGGCGCGTGGGACAACGGAGCAGCGGGACATCGGAGGGGCGCGCGGGACAACGGAGCAGCGGGACATCAGAGGCACGAGGGGGGATTCAGAGGCATGTGGGGAACATTTGAGGGGCATGTGGGAGTATGGGATACGGTGAAGGTGGGTGGGCAGGCGGCTGTGGGTGTGTGTCTGTACACACACACTCAGTCACAGAGTCACACACACACTCAGTCACAGAGTCACACACACACTCAGTCAAAGAGTCACACACACAGAGTCACACACACACTCAGTCACAGAGTCACACACACACACACTCAGTCACAGAGTCACACACTCAGTCACAGAGTCACACACACACACACACACACACAGTCAGTCAGTCACACACACACACACACAAGAAATGGAGCAGCGGGACATCGGAGGGGCGCGCGGGACAATGGAGCAGCGGGACATCAGAGGGGCGCGCGGGACAACGGAGCAGCGGGACATCGGAGGGGCGCGCGGGACAACGGAGCAGCGGGACATCGGAGGGGCGCGCGGGACAACGGAGCAGCGGGAAAACGGAGCAGCGGGACATCGGAGGGGCGCGCGGGACAACGGAACAGCGGGACATCGGAGGGGCGCGCGGGACAACGAAGCAGCGGGACATCGGAGGGGCGTGCGGGACAACGGAGCAACGGGACATCAGAGGCACGAGGGGGGGGATTCAGAGGCATGTGGGGGACATTTGAGGGGCATGTGGGAGTATGGGATACGGTGAAGGTGGGTGGGCAGGCGGCTGTGGGTGGGTGTCTGTACACACACACTCAGTCACAGAGTCACACACACACACTCAGTCACAGAGTCACACACACACTCAGTCACAGAGTCACACACACACACACACACACTCAGTCACAGAGTCACACACTCAGTCACAGAGTCACACACACACTCAGTCACAGTCACAGTCACACACACAGAGTCACACACACACTCAGTCACAGAGTCACACACACACTCAATCACAGAGTCACACACACACTCAGTCACAGAGTCACACACACACTCAGTCACAGAGGCACACACACACACACACACACACACACACACACACATACACTCAGTCACAGAGTCACACACACGCACACACACACACACACACACACACACACACACACACACACACACACACACACACACACACACACACACACACACACACACACACACACACACACACACACACAGTCACACACACACACACACACACACACACACACACACACACACACACACACACACACACACACACACACACACACACACACACACACACACACACACACACACACACTCAGTCACAGAGTCAGTCACAGAGTCACAGAGTCACACACTCAGTCACAGAGTCACAGAGTCACACACACACACACACACACACACACACACACACACACACACACACACACACACACACACACACACACACACACACACACACACACACACACACACACTCAGTCACAGAGTCACACACACACTCAGTCAGTCACAGAGTCACACACACACTCAGTCAGTCACTCAGTCACAGGGTCACACACTCAGTCACAGAGGCACACACACACACACACACACACAGTCAGTCACACACACACACAGTCAGAGACACAGACACACTCAGTCACACACTTGGTCACACACACACACTCAGTCACACACACACACTCAAGAAACGGAGCAGCGGGACATCGGAGGGCCGCGCGGGACATTGGAGGCATGAGGGGGGCATCAGAGGCATGTGGGGGGGGGGTGGATCAGGCATGTGGGGGGACATTTCAGGGGCATGTGGAAGCATCGGAGGGGCATGTGGGAATATGGGAGATGGTGGGTGGGCAGGTGACGGTGAAGGTGGGTGTGTGTCTGTACACACACACTCAGTCACAGAGTCACACACACACTCAGTCACAGAGTCACACACACACAGTCACAGAGTCACACACACACACAAATAATAAAAAATATTTATAATAATAAAAACCCATAACAAACCCACGTCTGTGTCTTCTTTCTTCTTTGGGGTATTTTGGGGTCTTCTGGGGTCTTCTTCCGTCTTCTTCCATCTTCTTACGCCACGCCCTTCTTCTCAGGAGGGGAGATGTTCCCTCCTCGGCGACTAGCTTCAAAATGAGGCGACATAGGCTTTTATAGGCCTATGACGTCACATTTTGGTCAAATGTTTCACACGGTCCTGATTGGGCAGTGAAAAACATGTGATTTGGCCGAGCAAAAAGAAAAATGATGACGTCATTTAAAGGCAATGAAAGCACAGCCAATCAGAATGGCTTTGCTTCAATTGCCTTTAAGATGACGTCATTAAAAGAAACATGGCCGTCCTCACATGGTACGGTAGCCAATCAGAGCGTGGGAAATACATCCCAACTCTGATTGGCTCTAGTACCATGTGACAGGCTTTTAAAGACGTCTACTCTGACCTGGCGTGTTCTGATCAACGCAACTTTCGTGTACGCTAAGGTTGCGTTGCTTAGGGCATCCCGCTTAAGGGCAGAATTTAACGCAAACAAAGTTGCGAACGAGCAAAGTTGGACTTAGAAAAAATTCTTGAAAAAAGTCATTTTTAGATCGCAAAGTGCCTGTTTGTGTTGCTTAGTGCATCGGGTTGAGCGCAAAAGCACGTTCTAAGAGCACTTTGCGGTCTAAAAGTGACTTAACGGAGCTTAGTGCATAGCCCCCATAGTGTGCATGCGGTTATAAACCGCACACGTTACTATACCTACCTCTGCTGTTGCTGCAACTGATTATATACCACATGTGCATTCAGATAGTGGAGCGTACACCTTAGCAGGGCTATATCAATTGTACTGTATATACCGCACCACCACATTATTTTGAGTAATTGGTAGTGATGCTATGGGAATCATAATATAGGGGGCTATGCACTAAACTCCGTGCTTTCGCGCCGGCCTGAAAAAAATTATCACGTCCGATAAAAAATGAAGCAGACGGCGCGATTCACTAAGGCCCTCAGCTCATTTTCTATTGGACGTGCCCAAAACTGGCTTATCGTGCGTTCAATGTTTTTTTCCCTCTGCTAGCACACTGAAACTTCCCGTACGCTGGCTGATAGAAAAAATAAGCCGCCTGTGACATTTGCATGGAGATTCTGCATAAATAGTGCTTGTGACATCACATTTAGCCTCAAAATGGTTAACAGCTACCTGATTGGCTGTTCAAACCATGTTCTGACGTTAACATTTTTTTTTTTTACACACAACCACACACACACACACTGAGTCACAGAGTCACACACACACACATACACACACGCACGCACACACACACGCACGCACGCACACACACACACACACACACACACACACACACACACAGTCACACAAACACACACACACACACTCAGTCAGTCAGACACACACACAGTCAGTCATACACACACACAAACACACACACACACACACTCCCTCAGTCAGACACACTCAGTCACAGAGTCACACACACAGTCAGTCACACACACACACACACACACACACACACACACACACACACACACACACACACACACACACACACACACACACACACACACACACACACACACACACACACACACACACTCAGTCAGTCAGTCAGTCAGTCAGACACACACACAGTCAGTCATACACACACACTCAGTCACACACACACACACACACACACACACACACACACACACACACACACACACACACACACACACACACACACACTCAGTCAGTCACACAAACACACACACACACACACACACACACACACACACACACACACACACTCAGTCAGTCAGTCAGACACACACACAGTCAGTCATACACACACACAAACACACACACACTCAGTCAGACACACTCAGTCACAGAGTCACACACACAGTCAGTCACACACACACACACACACACACACACACACACACACACACACACACACACACACACACACACACACACACACACACACACACACACACACACTCAGTCAGTCAATCAGTCAGTCAGTCACACACACACACTCAAGAAATGGAGCAGCAGGACATCGGAGGGCAGCGCGGGACAACGGAGCAGCGGGACATAGGAGGGGCGCGCGATACAACGGAGCAGCGGGACATCGCAGGGCCGCGCGGGACAACGAAGCAGTGGGACATCGGAGGGGCGCGCGGAACAACGGAGCAGCGGGACATCGGAGGGGCGCGCGGGACAACGAAGCAGTGGGACATCGGAGGGGCGCCCGGGACAACGGAGCAGCGGGACATCGGAGGGGCGCGCGGGACAACGGAGCAGCGGGACAACGGAGGGGCGCGCGGGACAACGAAGCAGTGGGAAATGAGAGGGGCGCGCGGGACAACGGAGCAGCGGGACATCAGAGGGGCGCGCGGGACAACGTAGCAGCGGGACATCAGAGGGGCGCGCGGGACAACGGAGCAGCGGGACATCAGAGGGGCGCGCGGGACAACAGAGCAACGGGACATCAGAGGGGAGCGCGGGACAACGGAGCAGCGGGACATCGGAGGCACGAGGGGGGGATTCAGAGGCATGTGGGGGACATTTGAGGGGCATGTTGGAGTATGGGATACGGTGAAGGTGGGTGGGCAGGCGGCTGTGGGTGGGTGTCTGTACACACACTCAGTCACAGAGTCACACACACACTCAGTCACAGAGTCACACACACACTCAGTCACAGAGTCACACACACAGAGTCACACACACACTCAGTCACAGAGGCACACACACACACTCAGTCACAGAGTCACACACTCAGTCACAGAGTTACACACACACACACACACATACACACACACTCAGTCACAGAGTCACACACACACACACACACACACACACACACACACACACACACACACACACTCAGTCACAGAGTCACACACACACACACACACACACACACACACACACACACACACACACACACACACACACACACACACACACACACACACACACACACACACACACACACACACACACACACACACACAGTCACAGAGTCACACACACACACACACACACACACTCAGTCACAGAGTCACACACACTCAGTCACAGAGTCACACAGACACACTCAGTCACAGAGTCACACACTCAGTCACAGAGTCACCCACACCCACACTCAGTCACAGAGTCACACACACACACACACACACACACACACACACACACACACACACACACACACACACACACACACACACACACACACACACACACACTCAGTCAGTCACACACACACACACACACACACACAGTCAGTCACGCAAACACACACACACTCAGTCAGTCAGTCAGTCAGACACACACACAGTCAGTCAGTCATACACACACACAAACTCACACACACACTCAGACACACACACTCAGTCAGTCACACACACTCAGTCAGTCACACACACTCAGTCAGTCACACACACACACACACACAGTCAGTCAGTCACACACACACACTCAAGAAATGGAGCAGCAGGACATTGGAGGGCCGCGCAGGACAACGGAGCAGCGGGACATAGGAGGGGCGCGCGGGACAACGGAGCAGCGGGACATCGGAGGGGCGCGCGGGACAACGAAGCAGTGGGACATCAGAGGGGCGCCCGGGACAACGGAGCAGCGGGACATCAGAAGGGCGCCCGGGACAACGGAGCAGCAGGACATTGGAGGGGCGCGCGGGACAACGAAGCAGTGGGACATCAGAGGGGCGCGTGGGACAACGAAGCAGTGGGACATCAGAGGGGCGCGCGGGACAACGGAGCAGCGGGACATCAGAGGGGCGCGCGGGACAACGAAGCAGTGGGACATCAGAGGGGCGCGTGGGACAACGAAGCAGTGGGACATCAGAGGGTCGCGCGGGACAACGAAGCAGTGGGACATCGGAGGGGCGCGCGGGACAACGAAGCAGCGGGACATCAGAGGGGCGCGCGGGACAACGGACCAGCGGGACATCAGAGGCACGAGGGGGGGATTCAGAGGCATGTGGGGAACATTTGAGGGGCATGTGGGAGTATGCGATACGGTGAAGGTGGGTGGGCAGGCGGCTGTGGGTGGGTGTCTGTACACACACACTCAGTCACAGTCACACACACACTCAGTCACAGAGTCACACACACAGAGTCACACACACACTCAGTCACAGAGGCACACACACACACACACACACACACACACTCAGTCACAGAGTCACACACTCAGTCACAGAGTCACACACACACACACACACACACAAACACACACTCAGTCACAGAGTCACACACACACACACACACACACACACTCAGTCACAGAGTCAGACACTCAGTCACAGAGTCACACACACACACACACACACACACACACACAAACACACTCAGTCACAGAGTCACACACACTCAGACACAGAGTCACACACACACTCAGTCAGTCACTCAGTCACAGGGTCACACACTCAGTCACAGAGGCACACACACTCAGTCACAGAGTCACACACACACACACACACACACACACACACACACACACACACACACACACACACACACACACACACACACACACACACACACACTCAGTCAGAGTCACTCAGTCACAGGGTCACACACTCAGTCACAGAGTCACACACACACACACACACACACACACACACACACACACACTCAGTCACAGAGTCACACACACACACACACACACACACACACACACACACACACACACACACACACACACACACACACACACACACACACACACACAGTCACAGAGTCACACACACACACACACACACACACACACACACACACACACACACACATACACACACACACAGTCACACAAACACACACACACACACACACACACACACACACACTCAGTCAGTCAGTCAGACACACACACAGTCAGTCATACACACACAGTCACAGAGTCACACACACACACACACACACACACACACACACACACACACACACACACACACAGTCACACAAACACACACACACACACACACACACACACACACACACACACACACACACACTCAGTCAGTCACACACACACACACACACACACACACACACACTCAGTCAGTCACACACACACACACACACACACACACACACAGTCAGTCACGCAAACACACACACACTCAGTCAGTCAGTCAGTCAGACACACACACAGTCAGTCAGTCATACACACACACAAACTCACACACACACTCAGACACACACACTCAGTCAGTCACACACACTCAGTCAGTCACACACACTCAGTCAGTCACACACACACACACACACACACAGTCAGTCAGTCACACACACACACTCAAGAAATGGAGCAGCAGGACATTGGAGGGCCGCGCAGGACAACGGAGCAGCGGGACATAGGAGGGGCGCGCGGGACAACGGAGCAGCGGGACATCGGAGGGGCGCGCGGGACAACGAAGCAGTGGGACATCAGAGGGGCGCCCGGGACAACGGAGCAGCGGGACATCAGAAGGGCGCCCGGGACAACGGAGCAGCAGGACATTGGAGGGGCGCGCGGGACAACGAAGCAGTGGGACATCAGAGGGGCGCGTGGGACAACGAAGCAGTGGGACATCAGAGGGGCGCGCGGGACAACGGAGCAGCGGGACATCAGAGGGGCGCGCGGGACAACGAAGCAGTGGGACATCAGAGGGGCGCGTGGGACAACGAAGCAGTGGGACATCAGAGGGTCGCGCGGGACAACGAAGCAGTGGGACATCGGAGGGGCGCGCGGGACAACGAAGCAGCGGGACATCAGAGGGGCGCGCGGGACAACGGACCAGCGGGACATCAGAGGCACGAGGGGGGGATTCAGAGGCATGTGGGGAACATTTGAGGGGCATGTGGGAGTATGCGATACGGTGAAGGTGGGTGGGCAGGCGGCTGTGGGTGGGTGTCTGTACACACACACTCAGTCACAGTCACACACACACTCAGTCACAGAGTCACACACACAGAGTCACACACACACTCAGTCACAGAGGCACACACACACACACACACACACACTCAGTCACAGAGTCACACACTCAGTCACAGAGTCACACACACACACACACACACACACAAACACACACTCAGTCACAGAGTCACACACACACACACACACACACACTCAGTCACAGAGTCAGACA
>NW_027456629.1:357500-360000 GCF_040206685.1 Ascaphus truei | reverse complement strand
CACACACACACACACACACACACACACACACAGTCACACAAACACACACACACACTCAGTCAGTCAGACACACACACAGTCAGTCACACACACACACACACACACACACACACACACACACACACACACACACACACACACACACACACACACACACACACACACACACACACACACACACACACACACACTCAGTCAGACACACACAGTCAGTCACACACACTCAGTCAGTCACACACACACACACACAGTCAGTCAGTCACACACACACACTCAAGAAATGGAGCAGCAGGACATTGGAGGGCCGCGCAGGACAACGGAGCAGCGGGACATAGGAGGGGCGCGCGGGACAACGGAGCAGCGGGACATCGGAGGGGCGCGCGGGACAACGAAGCAGTGGGACATCAGAGGGGCGCCCGGGACAACGGAGCAGCGGGACATCAGAAGGGCGCCCGGGACAACGGAGCAGCAGGACATTGGAGGGGCGCGCGGGACAACGAAGCAGTGGGACATCAGAGGGGCGCGTGGGACAACGAAGCAGTGGGACATCAGAGGGGCGCGCGGGACAACGGAGCAGCGGGATATCAGAGGGGCGCGCGGGACAACAAAGCAGTGGGACATCAGAGGGGCGCGTGGGACAACGAAGCAGTGGGACATCAGAGGGTCGCGCGGGACAACGAAGCAGTGGGACATCGGAGGGGCGCGCGGGACAACGAAGCAGCGGGACATCAGAGGGGCGCGCGGGACAACGGACCAGCGGGACATCAGAGGCACGAGGGGGGGATTCAGAGGCATGTGGGGGACATTTGAGGGGCATGTGGGAGTATGGGATACGGTGAAGGTGGGTGGGCAGGCGGCTGTGGGTGGGTGTCTGTACACACACACTCAGTCACAGAGTCACACACACACACTCAGTCACAGAGTGACACACACACTCAGTCACAGAGTCACACACAGACACACTCAGTCACAGAGTCACACACTCAGTCACAGAGTCACACACACACTCAGTCACAGTCACAGAGTCACACACTCAGTCACAGAGTCACACACACAGAGTCACACACACACTCAGTCACAGAGTCACACACACAGAGTCACACACACACTCAGTCAAAGAGGCACACACACACACACTCAGTCACAGAGTCACACAGTCACAGAGTCACACACACACAAACATACACACACACTCAGTCACAGAGTCACACACACACACACACACACACACTCAGTCACAGAGTCACACAATCAGTCACAGAGTCACAGAGTCACAGTCACAAACACACACACACACACACACACACACACACACACACACACACACACACACACACACACACACACACACACACACACACACACACACACACACACACACACACACACACACACACTCAGTCACAGAGTCACACACACACACACACACACACACACACACACACACACACACACACACACAAACACACACACACACACACACACACACACACACACACACACACAGTCACAGAGTCACAGAGTCACACACACACACACACACACACACTCAGTCACAGAGTCACACACACTCAGTGACAGAGTCACACAGACACACTCAGTCACAGAGTCACACACTCAGTCACAGTCACCCACACCCACACTCAGTCACAGAGTCACACACACACACACACACACACACACACACACATACACACACACACACACACACACACACACACACACACTCAGTCACAGAGTCACACACACAGTCAGTCACACACACACACACACACACACACACACACACACACACACACACACACACACACACACACACACACACACACACACTCAGTCAGTCACACAAACACACACACACTCAGTCAGTCAGTCAGTCAGACACACACACAGTCAGTCAGTCATACACACACACAAACACACACACACACACACACACACACACACACACACACACACACACTCAGACACACACACTCAGTCAGTCACACACACTCAGTCAGTCACACAAACTCAGTCAGTCACACACACTCAGTCAGTCACACACACACACACACAGTCAGTCACACACACACACTCAAGAAATGGAGCAGCAGGACATTGGAGGGCCGCGCGGGACAACGGAGCAGCGGGACATAGGAGGGGCGCGCGGGACAACGGAGCAGCGGGACATCGGAGGGGCGCGCGGGACAACGAAGCAGTGGGACATCAGAGGGGTGCGCGGGACAACGAAGCAGTGGGACATCAGAGGTGCGCGTGGGACAACGAAGCAGTGGGACATCAGAGGGGCGCGCGGAACAACGAAGCAGTGGGACATCGGTGGGGCGCGCGGGACAACGGAGCAGCGGGACATCAGAGGGGCGCGCGGGACAACGAAGCAGTGGGACATCAGAGGGGTGCGCGGGACAACGAAGCAGCGGGACATCAGAGGGGCGCGCGGGACAACGGAGCAGCGGGACATCAGAGGGGCGCGCGGGACAACGAAGCAGTGGGACATCAG
>NW_027456629.1:347500-352500 GCF_040206685.1 Ascaphus truei | reverse complement strand
ACTCAGTCAGTCACACACACTCAGTCAGTCACACACACTCAGTCAGTCACACACACACACACACAGTCAGTCACACACACACACTCAAGAAATGGAGCAGCAGGACATTGGAGGGCCGCGCGGGACAACGGAGCAGCGGGACATAGGAGGGGCGCGCGGGACAACGGAGCAGCGGGACATCGGAGGGGCGTGCGGGACAACGAAGCAGTGGGACATCAGAGGGGCGCCCGGGACAACGGAGCAGCGGGACATCAGAGGCACGAGGGGGGGATTCAGAGGCATGTGGGGAACATTTGAGGGGCATGTGGGAGTATTGGATACGGTGAAGGTGGGTGGGCAGGCGGCTGTGGGTGGGTGTCTGTACACACACACTCAGTCACAGAGTCACACACACACTCAGTCACAGAGTCACACACACACTCAGTCACAGAGTCACACACAAAGAGTCACACACACACTCAGTCACAGAGGCACACACACACACACACACTCAGTCACAGAGTCACACACTCAGTCACTGAGTCACACACACACACACACACACACACACTCAGTCAGTCAGTCAGTCAGACATACACACAGTCAGTCATACACACACACACACACACACACAAACACACACACACACACACACACTCACTCAGTCAGAAGACACACACACACACACACAGTCAGTCAGTCACACACACACACACACACACACACACACACACACACACACACACACACACACACACACACACACACACACACACACACACACACACACACACACACACACACAAGTCAGTCAGTCACACACACACACTCAAGAAATGGAGCAGCAGGACATCAGAGGGGCGCGCGGGACAACGGAGCAGCGGGACATCGGAGGGGCGCGCGGGACAACGGAGCAGCGGGACATCGGAGGGGCGCGCGGGACAACGGAGCAGCGGGACATGAGAGGGGCGCGCGGGACAACGGAGCAGCGGGACATCGGAGGGGCGCGCGGGACAACGGAACAGCGGGACATCGGAGGGGCGCGCGGGACAACGGAACAGCGGGACATCGGAGGGGCGCGCGGGACAGCGGGACATCGGAGGGGCGCGCGGGACAACGGAACAGCGGGACATCGGAGGGGCGCGCGGGACAACGGAACAGCGGGACATGAGAGGGGCGCGCGGGACAACGGAACAGCGGGACATCGGAGGGGCGCGCGGGACAACGGAACAGCGGGACATCGGAGGGGCGCGCGGGACAACGGAGCAGTGGGACATCAGAGGGGCGCGCGGGACAACGGAGCAGTGGGACATTGGAGGGGCGCGCGGGACAACGGAGCAACGGGACATCGCAGGGCCGCGCGGGACAACGGAGCAGCGGGACATCAGAGGCACGAGGGGGGGATTCAGAGGCATGTGGGGGACATTTGAGGGGCATGTGGGAGTATGGGATACGGTGAAGGTGGGTGGGCAGGCGGCTGTGGGTGGGTGTCTGTACACACACACTCAGTCACAGAGTCACACACACACTCAGTCACAGAGTCACACACACACTCAGTCACAGAGGCACACACACACACACACACTCAGTCACAGAGTCACACACTCAGTCACAGAGTCACACACACACACACTCAGTCATAGAGTCACACACACACACACACACACACACACACACACACACACACACACACATACACACACACACACACACACACACACACACACACACACACACACACACACACTCAGTCATAGAGTCACACACACACACACACACACACACACACACACACACACACACACACACACACACACACACACACACACACACAGTCAGTCAGTCAGTCAGACACACACACAGTCAGTCATACACACACACTCAGTCACACACACACACACACACACACACACACACACACACACACACACACACACACACACACACACACACAGTCAGACACACACACTCAGTCAGTCACACACACACACAGTCAGTCAGTCAGTCACACACACACACACACACACAAGAAATGGAGCAGCGGGACATAGGAGGGGCGCGCGGGACAACGGAGCAGCGGGACATCGGAGGGGCGCGCGGGACAACGAAGCAGCGGGACATCGGAGGGGCGCGCGGGACAACGGAGCAACGGGACATCAGAGGCACGAGGGGGGGATTCAGAGGCATGTGGGGGACATTTGAGGGGCATGTGGGAGTATGGGATACGGTGAAGGTGGGTGGGCAGGCGGCTGTGGGTGGGTGTCTGTACACACACACTCAGTCACAGAGTCACACACACACTCAGTCACAGAGTCACACACACACACACTCAGTCACAGAGTCACACACTCACACTCAGTCACAGAGTCACACACTCAGTCACAGAGTCACACACACACTCAGTCACAGAGTCACACACACACTCAGTCACAGAGGCACACACACACACACACACACACACACACACTCAGTCACAGAGTCACACACACACACTCAGTCACAGAGTCACACACTCAGTCACAGAGTCACACACACACACACTCAGTCACAGAGTCACACACACGCACACACACACACCACACACACACACACACACACACACACACACACACACACACACACACACACACACACACACACACACACACACACACACTCAGTCACAGAGTCACACACACTCAGACACAGAGTCACACACACACTCAGTCAGTCACTCAGTCACAGGGTCACACACTCATTTACAGAGGCACACACACACACACACACACACGCACACACACGCACACACACACACACACACACTCAGTCAGAGTCACTCAGTCACAGGGTCACACACTCAGTCACAGAGTCACACACACACACACACACACACACACACACACACACACACACACACACACACACACACACACACACACACACACACACTCAGTCAGTCAGTCTGACATACACACAGTCAGTCATACACACACACACACACACAAACACACACACACACACACACACACACACACACACACACACACACACACACACACACACACACACACACACACACACACACACACAGTCAGTCAGTCACACACACACACACACACACACACACACACACACACACACACACACACACACACACACACACACACACACACACACACACACACACACACACACACACACAGTCAGTCAGTCAGTCACACACACACACACACACACACACACAGTCAGTCACACACACACACACACACACACACACAGTCAGTCAGTCACACACACACACTCAAGAAATGGAGCAGCAGGACATCAGAGGGGCGCGCGGGACAACGGAGCAGCGGGACATGAGAGGGGCGCGCGGGACAACGGAGCAGCGGGACATCGGAGGGGCGCGCGGGACAACGGAGCAGCGGGACATCGGAGGGGCGCGCGGGACAACGGAACAGCGGGACATCGGAGGGGCGCGCGAGACAGCGGGACATCGGAGGGGCGCGCGGAACAACAGAAAAGCGGGACATCGGAGGGGCGCGCGGGACAACGGAACAGCGGGACATCGGAGGGGCACGCGAGACAGCGGGACATCGGAGGGGCGCGCGGGACAACGGAACAGCGGGACATCGGAGGCACGAGGGGGGGATTCAGAGACATGTGGGGGACATTTGAGGGGCATGTGGGAGTATGGGATACGGTGAAGGTGGGTGGGCAGGCGGCTGTGGGTGGGTGTCTGTACACACACACTCAGTCACAGAGTCACACACACACTCAGTCACAGAGTCACACACACACTCAGTCACAGAGTCACACACACAGAGTCACACACACACTCAGTCACAGAGGCACACACACACACACACACACACACACACACACACACACACACACACACACACACACACACACACACACACACACACACACACACACACACACACACTCAGTCACAGAGTCACACACACACTCAGTCACAGAGTCACACACACACTCAGTCACAGAGTCACACACACACACTCAGTCACAGAGTCACACACTCACTCAGTCACAGAGTCACACACTCAGTCACAGAGTCACACACACACACACTCAGTCACAGAGTCACACACTCAGTCACAGAGTCACACAAACACACACACTCAGTCACAAAGTCACACATACTCAGTCACAGAGTTACACACACACACACACTCAGTCACAGAGGCACACACACACACTCAGTCACAGAGTCACACACTCAGTCACAGAGTCACACACACACACACACACACACACACACACACACACACACACACACACACACACACACACACACACACACACACAGTCACACACACACACACACACACACACACACACACACACACACACACACACACACACACACACACACACACACTCAGTCACAGAGTCACACACTCAGTCACAGAGTCACAGAGTCACAAACACACACACACACACACACACACACACACACACACACACACACACACACACACACACACACACACACACACACACACACACACAGTCAGTCAGTCAGACACACACACACACAGTCAGTCATACACACACACTCAGTCACACACACACACACACACACACAATCAGTCAGTCACACACACACACACAAGAAATGGAGCAGCGGGACATAGGAGGGGCGCGCGGGACAACGGAACAGCGGGACATCGGAGGGGCGCGCGGGACAACGGAACAGCGGGACATCGGAGAGGCGCGCGGGACAACGGAGCAACGGGACATCAGAGGCACGAGGGGGGGATTCAGAGGCATGTGGGGGACATTTGAGGGGCATGTGGGAGTATGGGATACGGTGAAGGTGGGTGGGCAGGCAGCTGTGGGTGGGTGTCTGTACACACACACTCAGTCACAGAGTCACACACACACACTCAGTCACAGAGTCACACACACACTCAGTCACAGAGTCACACACACAGAGTCACACACACACTCAGTCACAGAGGCACACACAGACACACACACACACACTCAGTCACAGAGTCACACACTCAGTCACA
>NW_027456628.1:0-14394 GCF_040206685.1 Ascaphus truei | reverse complement strand
GTGTCCTGTTCCCTCCCTCACATTGTGTCCCTGCTCTGTGTCCTGTCCCCTCACTCACACCGTGTCCCCGCTCTGTGTCCTGTCCCCTCACTCACACGCCGTGTCCCTGCTCTGTGTCCTGTCCCCTCCCTCACGCCGTGTCCCTGCTCTGTGTCCTGTCCCCTCACTCACACCGTGTCCTCGCTCTGTGTCCTGTCCCCTCCCTCACGCCGTGTCCCTGCTGTGTCCTGTCCCCTCACTCACGCCGTGTCCTCGCTCTGTGTCCTGTCCCCTCACGCCGTGTCCCCGCTCTGTGTCCTGTCCCCTCCCTCACGCCGTGTCCCAGCTCTGTGTCATGTCCCCTCACTCACACCGTGTCCCTGCTCTGTGTCCTTTCCCCTCACTCACACCGTGTCCCTGCTCTGTGTCCTGTCCCCTCCCACAAGCCGTGTCCCTGCTCTGTGTCCTGTCCCCTCCCTCACGCCGTGTCCCTGCTCTGTGTCCTGTCCCCTCACTCACACCGTGTCCTCGCTCTGTGTCCTGTCCCCTCACTCACGCCGTGTCCTCGCTCTGTGTCCTGTCCCCTCGCTCTGTGTCCTGTCCCCTCACTCACGCCGTGTCCCTGCTCTGTGTCCTGTCCCCACACTCACGCCGTGTCCCTGCTCTGTGTCCTGTCCCCACACTCACACCGTGTCCCCGCTCTGTGTCCTGTCCCCTCACTCACACCGTGTCCCCGCTCTGTGTCCTGTCCCCTCCCTCATGCCGTGTCCCCGCTCTGTGTCCTGTCCCCTCCCTCACGCCGTGTCCCCGCTCTGTGTCCTGTCCCCTCACTCACACCGTGTCCCTGCTCTGTGTCCTGTCCCCTCCCTCACACTGTGTCCTCGCTCTGTGTCCTGTCCCCTCCCTCACACCGTGTCCTCGCTCTGTGTCCTGTCCCCTCCCTCACACTGTGTCCCTGCTCTGTGTCCTGTCCCCTCCCTCACACCGTGTCCCTGCTCTGTGTCCTGTCCCCTCACTCACGCCGTGTCCCCGCTCTGTGTCCTGTCCCCTCACTCACACTTTGTCCCTGCTCTGTGTCCTGTCCCCTCCCTCACACCGTGTCCCTGCTCTGTGTCCCCTCACTCACACCGTGTCCCTGCTCTGTATCCTGTCCCCTCACTTATACCGTGTTCCTGCTCTGTGTCCCCTCACTCACACCGTGTCCTCGCTCTGTGTCCCCTCACTCACACCGTGTCCTCGCTCAGTGTCCTGTCCCCTCACTCACACCGTGTCCCTGCTCTGTGTCCTGTCCCCTCACTCACACCGTGTCCCCGCTCTGTGTCCTGTCCCCTCCCTCACACCGTGTCCCTGCTCTGTGTCCTGTCCCCTCCCTCACGCCGTGTCCCCGCTCTGTGTCCTGTCCCCTCACTCACACTGTGTCCCTGCTCAGTGTCCTGTCCCCTCCCTCACACCGTGTCCCTGTTCTGTGTCCCCTCACTCACACCGTGTCCCTGCTCTGTGTCCTGTCCCCTCACTCACACCGTGTTCCTGCTCTGTGTCCTGTCCCCTCACTCACACCGTGTCCTCACTCTGTGTCCTGTCCCCTCACTCACACCGTGTCCCTGCACTGTGTCCTGTCCCCTCACTCACATTGTGTCCTCGCTCTGTGTCCTGTCCCCTCACTCACACCGTGTCCCTGCACTGTGTCCTGTCCCCTCACTCACATTGTGTCCTCGCTCTGTGTCCTGTTCCATCACTCACACCGTGTCCCCGCTCTGTTTCCTGTCCCCTCCCTCACACCGTGTCCCTGCTCTGTGTCCTGTCCCCTCCCTCACGCTGTGTCCCTGCTCTGTGTCCTGTCCCCTCACTCACACGTGTCCCTGCTCTGTGTCCTGTCCCCTCACTCACACGTGTCCCTGCTCTGTGTCCTGTCCCCTCACTCACACCGTGTCCTCGCTCTGTGTCCTGTCCCCTCACTCACACCGTGACGTCGCTCTGTGTCCTGTCCCCTCACTCACACCGTGTCCCCGCTCTGTGTCCTGTCCCCTCACTCACACCGTGTCCCTGCTCTGTGTCCTGTCCCCTCCCTCACATTGTGTCCCTGCTGTGTGTCCTGTTCCATCACTCACACTGTGTCCTCGCTCTGTGTCCTGTCCCCTCCCTCACACCGTGTCCCTGCTCTGTGTCCTGTCCCCTCACTCACACCGTGTCCCTGCACTGTGTTCTGTCCCCTCCCTCATGCCGTGTCCCTGCTCTGTGTCCTGTCCCCTCACTCACACGTGTCCTCGCTCTGTGTCCTGTCCCCTCCCTCATGCCATGTCCCCACTCTGTGTCCTGTCCCCTTCCTCATGCCCTGTCCCTGCTCTGTGTCCTGTTCCCTTCCTCATGCCATGTCCCCACTCTGTGTCCTGTCCCCTTCCTCATGCCCTGTCCCCGCTATGTGTCCTGTCCCTTCACTCACGCCGTGTCCCCACTCTGCCCGCAGCCGAGAGACTCTCCAGGCTGTTGGAGAGTGAGACAGAGGCAGCGAAAGATCTCCTCCTGAGTCTGGAGGAAGCAGTCAGCACAACTGTGCAGAGAGAGCAGACAGACAGGTGAGAGAGTGTGCATGGGTGAGGGCGAGAGAGTGTGGGAGAGGAGCGGAGAGTGACAGGAGAAGAGAGGGGGGAGAGAGGAGTGTGAGAGAGGCTAGGAGAGGGAAAGGGGTGGAGGGAAGAGAGTGAGTGACAGAGGGGGAGAGAAAGAGAAGGTGAGTGAAATAGGGGGAGAGAATGACAGGTAGAAGGTGGGAGAGGGGAGAGAATGACTGGTGGAGAGGGGAGAAAATTACTGGTGGAGAGGGGAGAGAATGACTGGTGGAGAGGGGAGAGAATGACTGATAGAAGGTGGGAGAGGGGAGAGAATGACAGGTGGAAGGTGGAAGAGGGGAGAGAATGACTGGGGGGAGAGTGAGTCAGAGAGAGCTTTATATGTTGGTCCATGTCAGGGAGGGGGAGAGCAGACAGGTGAGAGAGTCCGAGAGAGAGAGCAGACAGGTGAGAGAGAAAGACGACAGGTGAGAGAGAGCAGACAGGTGGGAGAGTCTGAGCGAGCAGACAGGTGAGAGAGAGCAGACAGGTGAGAGAGAGCAAACAGGTGAGAGAGAGCAGACAGGTGAGAGAGTCTGAGCGAGCAGACAGGTGAGAGAGAGAGCAGACAGGTGAGAGCGCAAGGACCAGACTTGGGACCTCACCTGGAGGTAGATTAAAGAGAGGAGACAGACATGTGGGGGGCACAAGATTGACAAGTGAGAGCGTGTGGGGGAGACCAGACAGACATACAATAATGTACATATTATTCATGTAATGGGAGTGCTCTGGTTCCTGCCCTGATATTACTGTGTGCTCATTCTCATGTCTCAGACATGTCCGCAACCCGGCCTTTCACCATTATCGCCCAGCATACAGTGCTTCCAATGCAGCAAGTGCATAGACATATATATATATATATACATACACACACACACTTTCTTATTTCGTCCCAGCCCCTCTCTCTCCGTCCTCCCCTGGGGTCCCGTCCTGCAGTTTTGTCGCCTTCACTCGATTCCACTGAGCTCCCGATATCTTCGTAGCTGCGCACAGAGCAAGGACTGGCTGCAATTACTCGTCCACACTCACACTCGTGAGCAGGTTAGTGCACACTCACACTTGGGAGCATGTTAGTGAACACTAAAACTCGGCAGTATGTTACCACATACTCACACAGGAGCAGATTAGTTCACACTCCAACGTAGGAGCAGGTTAGTGCACACTCACACTCGGGAGCAGGTTAGTTGACACTGTGGAGCAGGTTAATGTACACCCACACTCA
Organism: Ascaphus truei; assembly: GCF_040206685.1. Taxonomy (NCBI): domain Eukaryota; kingdom Metazoa; phylum Chordata; class Amphibia; order Anura; family Ascaphidae; genus Ascaphus; species Ascaphus truei. The sequence goes on along the minus strand of NW_027456628.1, from coordinate 10,587 downwards.
GAAGCAGCTTAGTACACAATCACACTCAGAAGCAAGTTAGTGCACACTAGAGCAGGTTAGGGAACCCCCACACTCGGGAGCAGGATAGTGCACACTCGAGCAGGTTAGGGAAACCCCACACTTAGGATCAGGTTAGTGCACACTCTGGATCAGGTTAGTGCACACTCTGGATCAGGTTAGTGCACACTCTGGAGCAGGTTAGTGCACACTCTGGAGCAGGTTAGTGCACACTCTGGAGCAGATTAGTGCACACTCCAGAGCAGGTTAGTGCACACTCCAGAGCAGGTTAGTGCACACTCGGAAGCAGGTTAGTGCACACTCGAGCAGGTTAGGGAAACCCCACACTTAGGATCAGGTTAGTGCACACTCGGGATCAGGTTAGTGCACACTAGAGCAGGTTAGGGAAACCCCACACTTACTGTAGGATCAGGTTAGTGCACACTCGGGATCAGGTAAGTGCACACTAGAGCAGGTTACGGAACCCCACACTTAGGATCAGGTTAGTGCACACTCGGGAACAGGTTAGTGCACACTCGGGATCAGGTTAGTGCACACTAGAGCAGGTTAGGGAAACCCCCACACTCAGGAGCAGGATAGTGCACACTCAGGATCAGGTTAGTGCACACTCTGGATCAGGTTAGTGCACACTCTGGATCAGGTTAGTGCACACTCGGGATCAGGTTAGTGCACACTCGGGATCAGGTTAGTGCACACTCGGGATCAGGTTAGTGCACATTCAGGAGCAGGTTAGTGCACACTCGGGATCAGGTTAGCCCCCACTCTGTAGCAGGTACTCCCTCTCACCTCTCTCTCCTCTGTGTTGGTCTCTGGCAGGTCTCCTGTGTTCTGGGAGATCTGAGCCCGGCTCTGCGCGATCACGTGACTGTGGCGTTGGAAGGTGTGAGCTCCGATGCAGAGCGCGCTGGCTGTGCCCTGGCAGGGGGAGCAGCCAGGGAGCCCAGCACTGCCATTCTGTACCATGTGCTGCTCCGATGCCAGGAGAGGGAGCAGCCGGGGCGTGTACTCCTCACGGAGTGTGTGAGACGCAGAGCGCCGGTACTGAGCGTGCTGGCTGCATGTGTGCAGGTGAGTGCAGGAGGGAGCGAGCTGGCTGGGTGTGTACAGGTGAGCACAGGAGTGAGCGAGCTGGCTGCGTGTGTGCAGGTGAGTGCAGGAGGGAGCGAGCTGGCTGCGTGTGTGCAGGTGAGTGCAGGAGTGAGCGAGCTGGCTGCGTGTGTGCAGGTGAGTGCAGGAGGGAGCGAGCTGGCTGCGTGTGTGCAGGTGAGCACAGGAGTGAGCGAGCTGGCTGCGTGTGTGCAGGTGAGTGCAGGAGTGAGTGAGCTGGCTGCATGTGTGCAGGTGAGCACAGGAGTGAGCGAGCTGGCTGCGTGTTTGCAGGTGAGTGCAGGAGTGAGTGAGCTGGCTGCGTGTGTGCAGGTGAGTGCAGGAGGGAGCGAGGTGGCTGCGTGTGTGCAGGTGAGTACAGGAGTGAGCGAGCTGGCTGCGTGTGTGCAGGTGAGTGCAGGAGTGAGCGAGCTGGCTGCATGTTTGCAGGTGAGTGCAGGAGTGAGTGAGCTGGCTGCGTGTGTGCAGGTGAGTGCAGGAGTGAGCGAGCTGGCTGCGTGTGTGCAGGTGAGTGCAGGAGTGAGCGAGCTGGCTGCGTGTGTGCAGGTGAGTGCAGGAGTGAGTGAGCTGGCTGCGTGTGTGCAGGTGAGTGCAGGAGTGAGCGAGCTGGCTGTGTGTGCAGGTGAGTGCAGGAGGGAGCATGCTGGCTGTGAGTTGGAGTGTGTAGAAGTGAGCGAGCTGGCTGTGTGTGAGTGCAGGAGTGAGCGAGCTGGCTGCATGTGAGAATGCAGGAGTGAGCGAGCTGCCTGTGTGTGAGTGCAGGATTGCGCGAACTGGCTGCATGTGTGTAGGTGAGTGCGCCGGAGGGAGCATGCTGCTTTGTATGAAAGAGTGCAGGTGTGAGCAAGCTGGATGTGTGTGTGAGTGCACTAGTGCGCGAACTGGCTGCGTGTGAGTGCAGGAGTGAGTGTGCTGGCTGCGTGTGAGAGTGCAGGAGTGAGCGTGCTGGCTTTGTGTGAGTGCAGGAGTGAGTGAGTGTGCTGGCTGCATGTGAGAGTGCAGGAGTGAGTGTGCTGGCTGCGTGTGAGAGTGCAGGAGTGAGTGTGCTTGCTGTGTCTGAGAGTGCAGGAGTGAGCGAGCTGGCTGCGTGTGAGTGCAGGAATGAGTGAGCGTGCTGGCTGCGTGTGAGAGTGCAGGTGTGTGTGTGCTGACTGCGTGTGAGAGTGCAGGTGTGTGTGTGCTGGCTGCGTGTGAGAGTGCAGGTGTGTGTGCTGGCTCCATGTGAGAGAGTGCATGTGTGTGTGTGCTGGCTGTGTGTGAGAGTGCAGGTGTGTGTGTGCTGGCTGCGTGTGAGAGAGTGCAGGTGTGTGTGTGCTGGCTGCGTGTGAGAGTGCAGGTGTGTGTGTACTGGCTGCGTGTGAGAGTGCAGATATTTGTGTGCTGGCTGCGTGTGAGAGTGCAGGTGTGTGTGTGCTGGCTGCGTGTGACAGTGCAGGTGTGTGTGTGCTGGCTGCGTGTGAGAGAGTGCATAAACTCCCACTCCTGTTTTGGTGCAAGGAGCACAGAGCTCTCCTCCCACTAGTGATAATGAGTATCCACGCTCTTCTTATTAGGTCCACCCCATGAGCTGTGTGTGGAGCCCTGACGTCTTGCCCTCTCTCCTCTCCCCTTCCTTTCCCTCTCTCACCCCCTCTCCTCACCCCCTATCTTTCTCACCCTCTCTCCTTCTCTCCCCTTTCTCTCTCTCCCTCTCACACCCTCTCACCCCCTCTCCTTCTCACCCCCTCTCCTTCTAACCCCTCTCCTTCTCACCCCCTCTTCTTCTCACCCCCTCTCCTTCTCACCCCCTCTCATTCTCACCCCCTCTCATTCTCACCCCCTCTCCTTCTTCTCCCTCTCTCCTTCTCCCTCTCTCCTTCCTCTCCCTCTCTCCTTCCTCTCCCTCTCTCCTTCTCACCCCCTCTCCTTCTCACCCCCTCTCCTTCTCACCCCCTATCTTCCTCTCTCCCCCCTCCCGATCTTCCTGTTTATCTTCACCTCCCCGATCCCAGCAGAACGCCGACCGTGTCTCCTGCCTGTGTGTGTGGGTTATCACCTCTGTGGACCCTGCCACGTGTGCAGAGATCACACACACGTTGCCAGCACCCGCAGAGCACGCGTGGGAGCTGCAGGATCTGACACGGATCTGGGACACGCTGCTGAGGAGAGAGGAGAGCAAAATTCTGCAGAGAGCGTTCAGCATCTTCATGGAGGTGCCACTGGGGAGAGGGGTCTGGGGGGGCAGGGGGCAAAGGGGGAGGAGAGAAGGGGCAGGTGGAGGTATATGTAACTGTTCCCTGTGGCGCCTCCTGCAGGATTGTCCCCTGCTGCTCCTGCTTGACGTGTACCAGCTGTGTCTCCAGCACAAGAATTATACTGAAGCGGCGGAAAGACTGCGAGACTTCCAGAGCAGCCTGCTGAGTGTGAGTCACCTGTGAGGTCACCATGACATCATCATGACATCACCATCATATCCAGGAACACAGAGTTGCGGATTAGCATGTAGCACTATTAACTATCTATATATATATATATATATTATTTTCCTTCGTACCCTGTATATATAGGATATATATATAATCCTCACAACTCCAGCCTGCAGTACCCCTGCTTTCTTTCTCCGTGTTATATATATGTATTGTATATCTGTGTATATAAATATACATATACATTTTAAGTTATGGTGGATGAAAAAGGCAACAAGAAACCTCCACCGTATAGCATATAGCAAATAAAAAGATCACCTGTGAGTGGTTTCTCTGGCTTTGCATCTGATTCCCATTCTGTGCTTTGAAAGCTGTGTTTACAGCGAGCATTATCTTATAAGGGTTCCATGTAAAACTGGATTTCAGGCAAAAGGTGACACTCTGTGCTCATTTGCATGTCACTTCCCAGAATCCATTGCTGCAGGGGAAGCACTGTATGCTGGGGATAATGGTGAAAGGCAGGGTTGCAGACCTGTCTAAGACGTGAATATACACACACACACACACACACACACACACACACACACACACACACACACACACACACACACACACACACACACACACACACACACACACACACACACACACACACACACACACACACACACCATCTTTACCCCGTGTCTCCCCGCTGCCGGATGAAGCCTCCCCAATGATCTCCCAGGTACTGAGGTTACAGCCTCTTCTCCACGTTGCCCGAACATATTGTCTCTTTCCATCCTCCCATCTTACTTTTGGTCGCCGTCTCGGTATTTTAATCTCTCTTGGAATCCACTGGAGTGCCATCTTTGTCCAACGATGGTCATTCCTTCTCGCGCTATGTCCGGCCCACCGCCATTTTTATTTCCCCCCTTACAGCTCCAGTCTGCAGGCGTCTCGCCCGCCGCTTCCCCTCCAGCCTCTTGGCTCCAGGTCCGAGCATCTCAGCTCCTGCAGCTTCTCATCTTGCAGAGTCGGACTCCGTACGAGCGGAGGAAAGTTCTGCAGCTTCTGTGTGACGGCGCCAGCCAGTGGGTTGGGGAGGGTAAGACAGGTTACGCGCGCATGCTCCCCCGTCCCTCCCCCTGCCTTATACACTCCCTCCGTTCCCCCCCCCTGCCTTATACGCTCCCTCCGTCCCTCCCCCTGCCTTATACACTGCTGTATTTATATACGCTCCCTCCGTCCCTCCCCCTGCCTTATACACTGCAGTATTTATATATTCGCTCCCTCCGTCCCTCCCCCTGCCTTATACACTGCTGTATTTATATATACGCTCCCTCCGTCCCTCCCCCTGCCTTATACAGTGCTGTATTTATATATATGCTCCCTCCGTCCCTCCCCCTGCCTTATACACTGCTGTATTTATGTATACGCTGCCTCCGTCCCTCTCCCTGCCTTATACACTGCAGTATTTATATATATGTTCCCTCCGTCCCTCCCCCTGCCTTATACACTGCAGTATTTATATATACGCTGCCACCGTCCCTCCCCCTGCCTTATACACTGCTATATTTATATACGCTCCCTCCGTCCCTCCCCCTGCCTTATACACTGCTGTATTTATGTATACGCTGCCTCCGTCCCTCTCCCTGCCTTATACACTGCTGTATTTATATATACGCTCCCTCCATCCCTCCCCCTGCCTTATACACTGCAGTATTTATATATACGCTCCCTCCGTCCCTCCCCCTGCCTTATACACTGCTGTATTTATATATACGCTCCCTCCGTCCCTCCCCCTGCCTTATACACTGCAGTATTTATATATACGCTCCCTCCGTCCCTCCCCCTGCCTTATACACTGCAGTATTTATATATACGCTCCCTCCGTCCCTCCCCCTGCCTTATACACTGCAGTATTTATATATACGCTCCCTCCGTCCCTCCCCCTGCCTTATACACTGCTGTATTTATATATACGCTCCCTCCGTCCCTCCCCCTGCCTTATACACTGCAGTATTTATATATACGCTCCCCCCGTCCCTCCCCCTGCCTTATACACTGCAGTATTTATATATACGCTCCCTCCGTTCCTCCCCCTGCCTTATACAGTGCTGTATTTATATATACGCTCCCTCCGTCCCTCCCCCTGCCTTATACACTGCTATATGTATATACGCTCCCTCCGTCCCTCCCCCTGCCTTATACACTGCAGTATTTATATATACGCTCCCTCCCCCTGCCTTATACACTGCTGTATTTATATATCCGCTCCCTCCGTCCTTCCCCCTGCCTTATACACTGCAGTATTTATATATCCGCTCCCTCCGTCCTTCCCCCTGCCTTATACACTGCAGTATTTATATATACGCTCCCTCCGTCCCTCCCCCTGCCTTATACACTGCTATATGTATATACGCTCCCTCCGTCCCTCCCCCTGCCTTATACACTGCAGTATTTATATATACGCTCCCTCCCCCTGCCTTATACACTGCTGTATTTATATATCCGCTCCCTCCGTCCTTCCCCCTGCCTTATACACTGCAGTATTTATATATACGCTCCCTCCGTCCCTCCCCCTGCCTTATACACTGCTGTATTTATATATACGCTCCCTCCGTCCCTCCCCTGCCTTATACACTGCTGTATTTATATATACGCTCCCCCGTCCCTCACCCTGCCTTATACACTGCTGTATTTATATATACGCTCCCTCCGTCCCTCCCCCTGCCTTATACACTGCAGTATTTATATATATATATATACATTCCTGCAATTTAACATGCACTTTGATACTGTCACCCGCTCTCCTGTGACCCCGGTGTGACCCCATGCCCCCCTGTTTGGTCTTGCAGCCCTGGATGTTCACAAGCTGAGTGCTCTTGCTCAGATCCTGCGGGAGCAGCCGCTCTCCATTAGCCAGGAGCTGCTGAGTGAGTACAGCGCGGCGGGCCTGCGAGTGGAGTGTCAGCGGCTGCTGCAGATACTGCAGGACGGGGGGCACTTCTCGCTGGCTCGGAAGGTGGCAGAGTTGGCAGAGCTGCCCACGGACAGTCTTGTAATTGAAGAGGTAAATTTCAGCTGGCACCTGTGCCCTTCCCCTGTGTTGCCTGTGTTCTTGTCCCCGTGTCACCTGGGCCCTTCCCCTCTGTCACCTGTGCTCTGCCTCCCTGCGTGACCTGTGCTCTGTGCCCTTGTCTCCCCTGTGCTCTGCGCCCTTGTCTCCCCTGTGCTCTGCGCCCTTGTCTCCCCTGTGCTCTGCGCCCTTGTCTCCCCTGTGCTCTGCGCCCTTGTCTCCCCTGTGCTCTGCGCCCTTGTCTCCCCTGTGCCCTGTGCCCTTGTCTCCCCTGTGCTCTGCGCCCTTGTCTCCCCTGTGCTCTGCGCCCTTGTGTCCCCTGTGCTCTGCGCCCTTGTGTCCCATGTCCCCTGCGCCCTTGTGTCCCCTGTGGTCCGAGCTGAGCCCCCTGATTGATGCCTCCTCTCATATACCCTCCCAGGTGCTGAAGGACCAGCGCCTTCTGCAGCAGGTTGGCCAGTGGCAGAGCCCACAGAGCCGGGCACATTACTGGAGGAAATGTCACCAGACATTCAGCACTCACCAGCTGTCCCCAGGGGCAGCGTCTGGCTTCTTCCGCTCCCAGGCTGCTGGTCACTTAGCCCCCGGGCCCCTCGTGCCGGAGCAGGCGGAGGGTCTGGCAGAGAAGGAGCTGCTGCTCACCCTTGCTGGGCACTGGCTGTCCCTCAGTGACTGTGCCCCCTCGCCCGCCCTGGAGGAGCTGGAGCAGCAGATATGGGAGTGCCGCATTACACGAGAGGTCGTGAGTAGGAGGGCAGGGGGTATGAGCCGCCTGTACCGTCCTCACCCTGCTGGCACCGTGCCCTCCTTCTCCAGCCTCGCCACGCTCTACTCCTTCTCCAGCCTGCCCGCACTTAACTGCCCGCTGCTTTTAGACATCTCTCGTCTTCCACCGCTCCACGGGGCCCACGCAGCCCTGGATGCCGCGCGCACGCAGGCTCTGAGCTCCCTGATAGACCGTCTGCTGGACGAGAGCCGCGTACACGAGGCCAGCCGCGTGTGCAAGTACTTCCAGCTGCCGCACCGCGACCTGCGGCTGGCGCTGAACTGCAGGGCGCTGGCAACCGGGGAGACTGCGAGGGACCAGCTGCACCCCGACATCCAGGCAATCCTCACGGAGGGGAGAGAGGCGCAAGAAAGCGTCTGGAACCGGAGGAAGAGACTGCAGCGCTGTGAGTGCACGAGGGTCCTTCCTTTTACAGAGACGGCACTATTCTCTACTATAGGGGGGCTCAACTCCTGTACTCCAGATCCCCCCCAACAGGGCAGGTTTTCAGGATATCCCTGCTTCAGCACAGGTAGTTCAGCCAGATGACTGAGCCACTGATTGAGCCACCTGTGCTGAAGCAGGAACTGATTGAGCCACATGTGCTGAAGCTGGGATATCCTGAAAACCTGACCTCTTGTGGGGATCTTGAAGACTGGAGTTGAGCACGCCTGCTCTAATACACAATCATATACTGTATATACACACACACTCATGCTACACACAAGTATATATATATATATATATATATATATATATATATATATATATATATATATATATATATATATATATATATATATATATATATATATATATATATATATATATATATATATATAGTATTTAGGTTATGGTGGGTGAAAAGGTGACTAAATACCCTCCACCGTATAGCATATAGCAAATAAAAATATTTCTGCAACCCTGTTTTTCGCCATTATCACCTAGCATACAGCGCTTCCACTGCAGCAAGGGATTTGGGGAAATGACAAGCAAATGAGCACACAGTGCCACCTTTTGTCTCAAAACCCTTATTACATGGAACCCTTAAGCCAATGCTTTCTGTTTTAAACACAGCTTCTAAACACAACCTGGGATGAGATGCAAAGCAATAAACCCACTCACAGATAGCTGTTCCGACCTTGTGTATGACACACAACGCACATATCCCTATACACACGCGTGCGCACACACCCACATGCATAGTTATGCACGCGCACATGTATTTACACGATACACTTTTCTATCTCCTGACTCGTGTCCCGTTTTGCCCCCAGCCTCCAGCCAGGAAAGGGCGCCCCCTGGGGGGGGATCCCCTCAGCCCATGGATCCTCTGCTCAGAGACCTGGAGATTCTGAAGGATGAATGTATTCACGGGAAAATATTCTGTCGGCAGCTGCTGTGTGTGTACGAGCTGAGCCAGGTGTGTGTGTGTGTGTGTGTGTGTGTACGAGCTGAGCCAGGTGTGTGTGTGTGTGTGTGTGTGTGTGTGTACGAACTGAGCCAGGTGTGTGTGTGTACGAACTGAGCCAGGTGTGTGTGTGTGTGTGTGTGCGTACGAACTGAGCCAGATGTGTGTGTCTACGAACTGAGCCAGGTGTGTGTCTACGAACTGAGCCAGGTGTGTGTACGAACTGAGCCAGGTGTGTGTGTGTGTGTGCGTACGAACTGAGCCAGGTGTGTGTGTGCGTACGAACTGAGCCAGGTGTGTGTGTGTGTGTGTGTGCGTACGAACTGAGCCAGGTGTGTGTGTGTGCGCGTACGAACTGAGCCAGGTGTGTGTGTGTGTGTGTGTACGAGCTGAGCCAGGTGTGTGTGTGTGTGGGTGTGGGTACACGAACTGAGCCAGGTGTGTGTGTACGGGCTGAGCCAGATGTGTGTATGTGTGTGTGTGTGTACGGGCTGAGCCAGGTGTGTGTGTGTATACAGACTGAGCCAAGTGTGTGTCTACGAACTGAGCCAGGTGTGTGTGTATGTGTGTACGGGCTGAGCCAGGTGTGTGTGTGTACGGGCTGAGCCAGGTGTGTATGTGTGTGTACGAGCTCAGCCAGGTGTGTGTGTGTGCGTGAGCTGAGCTGAGCCAGAGGTGTGTGTGTGTATATATTTGTATTAGCTGAGTGTGTGTGTGAGGGCTGAGGTGTGTGTGTGTATATACAGTACAGGTTTGTGTGTGCGTGTGTGCGTGCTGAGCTAGGACAGTTCTTTGTTCTTATTTTTCCCTTTCTTTGTTTTGTCTCTATCATTTTTCCCCTTCTTTTTTTCGTTCTCCTTCTCCCACTTTCTCTCTCCTACCCCCCACTTTCTCTCTCCTCCCCACCGTCTCTCTCCTCCCTCCTTTTTCTCTCCCCCCACTTTCTCTCTCCTCGCCCCCTTTCTCTCTCCTCACCCCCATCTTCTCTCTCACCCCCATCTTCTCTCTCCTCCCCACCTTCTCTCTCCTCCCCCCTTTTTCTCTCTCCTCCCATCACCTTCTCTCCCCCCTTTATCTCTCCTCTGCCCGTTTCTCCCCCCCCCCCCCTTTCTCTCTCCCCCCCCCCTTTCTCTCTCCCCCTTCTCTCTCTCTCTCCCACTCCCTATTTCTCTCCCCCGCATGCCTCTCTTCCTGTCTCTCTCAGGACCTGGGCTGCTCCTTCTCCGATGTCTCGTCTCGGGATGCGGGGGAGATTCTGCGTTCTCTACTCTCGTGTCGCCGCCCCCCTCCCGATCTCAGTGACAGAGCGCAGGCGGTTATCAGCTCGCACGGGATCCCGCCACACACCGTGGCACAGATTGTGGCAGAGGAGGGACTGAGAAGCTGGCGGGTTCTGGGCGAAGAGAGAGGTGATAACAGCTGGGTGGGAGGGGAGAGAACCTGGGGTACCCGTGTTACTCTGTGCAGCCTGCTGTCTCTGTTACTGTGTGTCACTGTGTGTCACTTTGTATCACTTTGTGTCACTTGTGTCAGCGGGGTCTCTATGTCACTCTGTGTAGGGCAAGCCCATGTGTACAACGCCTCTGAGATAAGACGCAGCTTCCTGCAGCTGGCAAAGCTTTGCCCGGATCCAACACTGGTGGGATTAAAACTGCTGGACAATCTGGGGAGTGTGCCCCTCACACAGCCGCACTGCAGTGAGTATTAGGGAGTGTGCCCCTCACACAGCCACACTGCCGTGAGTATTAGGGAGTGTGCCCCTCACACAGCCGCACTGCAGTGAGTATTAGGGAGTGTGCCCCTCACACAGCCACACTGC
>NW_027456627.1:0-14441 GCF_040206685.1 Ascaphus truei | reverse complement strand
ACTGAGCATGGCAATTTATATTTAAAACCAGAGACATAACATAAAACACAGACAAAGCTCAGTGCACATCCAGAAAAACTTATATACGGTACAGTGCCTAAATATACATGTATAAATAACTAATAAATAAAATGGTCTTTTAGTTTAACATTTTGGCCAAATTGTTGTAAGCCCTTGAGCCAAACTTCACGGCAGACCACGTTTCAAGGGTCCCTACACTAATATAAATTCTTAATAACCTGTGCATTGCCAGGAAGAATGATTTATAATAAATCTGTCAATATAAGTTGCAAAAGTTCTAAGTCTGATTGAAGCTTTTATTAACCTGTACATTACCAGGAAAAGCACTCTGTAATAGATTTGTCACAATCACACTGCATGCAGGCAAGTTCCCCTGATAGTTGGAGATGCCATGGAGTGAGCTTTTAACCATTTAAATGTGGGAGGGAGTGAGCTTCAATTGGATAGGAGGTTGCCACCCTCCAAAACAGCCAAGACTAGCTGCACAAGAATTATAAAACATACAGAACACCTACAAGCTCAAATTGAACCCCCAAAATACCCACAACATATATATAAGCATATTTAGAACTTTTGCAACTTATATTGACCGATTTATTATAAATCATTCTTCCTGGCAATGCACAGGTTATTAAGAATTTATATTAGTGTAGGGACCCTTGAAACGTGGTCTGCCGTGAAGTTTGGCTCAAGGGCTTACAACAATTTGGCCAAAATGTTAAACTAAAAGACCATTTTATTTATTAGTTATTTATACATGTATATTTAGGCACTGTACCGTATATAAGTTTTTCTGGATGTGCACTGAGCTTTGTCTGTGTTTTATGTTATGTCTCTGGTTTTAAATATACATTTTAAATCCTGGACAGATCTTGGAGGAATTAACATTGATAACTACATTAAACCAAAGGGACATGAGCACAATATTCTGTTGAATTTTCTGAAGAATTGACCTAACTGTAATACAGTATTATTTTTCCATTATTGTTTTTAAAATAATAATTCATCATTCATAATTCATGTAGGAATGATATTTGCAAGCACACAGACTGGTATTGAAACAATACTTCTTACACTTCAATATTTCATTTTGTTTGCAAAAAGTGATGCATACAAAATAATAAAAATAATCAAACAATGATAAAACAAGGATGAATACAAAAACAGTCATTTGCATTGCTGTTATTTTATCAATGTCTAGGTTCACAAATATGTATTTACAAATGTAATTCCTACATATGTATTCTCAATTAACCTTATAGACAATAACATATTCCATACACAACTCAGTGTCTGTCTAAATTAATTAGTGATCTTTGCTATGTTGTGAGTATGCTCAAATAATTTTTTCTAGATAATATATATTTCTTCAGATATCAAACATGAATACAGCCATTACAAATAACTTGTATTTATTTTCCTCATCAAACAAACTTTCTTGTCCTTGAGAAGAAAGCATTATTTAAAGCTATCATGGTTATCTTCGGGGTAGCTGCTAACCAAGTACACCTTTTACACCTGATTTATTTCTTATTGTTTCTATATTCTGTCATATTTATGTACAGTACATCTATTAAATCTCTGTTAGACCCAAGTTACATGTGAATATTAATGCATTCTGTTTTAAACAAATGTTTTTAACAAAATAATACATTTATTATAGACTCACTTTTGCAGAGGTTTATAACAATAGTATATACTTGTAAATATTATACCCTTTTGTTAAGGAAAAAAGAACACCATATGTTATTTTTTTTATTCCAGAAAGATCTTTCATATTTTCACCTCATACAGTATTTAAAGTTCAAACATAACAGATAAAGAAATAAAACATGGCAGTTTCAAATTTTTGATATGACTGTGGAGATAAAAGAAAAATTACTTTGATATCGCTTTTGGAACAAGAGTACAGTATCATGGATGCTTGAAGCTATTTTTTTACATTCTCATGCAGTGAAAACTTTCAAGAAACAGTAATATATATGGATATTGCTTATCTGCTCAATACTCGAAGGTTTCCTAGGACTCAAATGACAGAGGAGTTATAGGTTATCTAAGTGATACAGAAAACAGGAACAATGGGAGAAAGCTCGCAAGAAAACTATTTCAAACTTGAATTTCATGTTATCATGCAATGCAAAGGTTTTCATATCTTTTAACTTTCTTTCCTTACTATTTGTTTGTTTACCTCTATAAGCTTTTGTGTGACTGATGCATTTTTATGGACAAAAGATACAGCAACGTTTGTGTACTGCATTTGAGCAAGGACATATTTCTAAGGGAGAGATTTGTATCTCAATGTATCTATGCTGGCAAAATATTTTTAAATAAATAAGTGGTGTCCTCATGCAGGTACAAACATAATGTAAAAGGCATTTTTCATTTCTGTCATTATTATGCATAAGAACAAACTGCTGGCTCTTGTAGTTGTCAAACTACAAACTTGGGAGGATGCATCACTATATGGATTTTACCATTTGCCTTGAACAACATTTTGTTTAATGAGTTGTACTAGTTTACTAAAGCTGCAGCGGCTTTTATGCGAACAAATCACGATATGGAATTGCGATATATACCCCGAGATCCTCACTAATGTTTTGCGGCAGACTAACTAAGCGCATCGGAGTAACACAGCACAGTAACACCCACACACTAGTATCAAACACACCCCCTCCAAATAAAACATCATTACCTTAGCGGGTAGCCGCTAAGGTAATGAAGCTGCTTACATTTTATTTTTATTCATAGTGTGCGGGAGCAGGGGGTCTCCTGAGCTGAACAAAGTTGATTTCAGCCTCGGGGACACCCTACTGTACTTCCCGAGTTACAGGCACCGTTTTGGGGTGCCGGTATCCCCATATTAAAATCCACATAGAATGTACTGTAAACAAAGTAGAGGGATACTGGCACCCCATACCGGGGCCTGTATCTCGGAAAGTAGGGGGTCCCGAGGCTGAAATAAATTTTGTTCAGCTCAGGAAACCCCCTGCTCACACACAATAAATAAAAATAAAAATGTAAGCAGCTTCATTACCTTAGCAGCCATGCAATGCCTGCTATGGCAATGAAGGGGTTAAGGCAGAGTATGTAGCAGATTATATTACAATATGTACAGTACTGTACTACCCACCCACTAATACACAACCCACCCACCCCCCCATAAAACCATGATTTATTATTTTACACACATGATTAATACCCCAGGCCGATGGGAGTCCCAGGTGGTCCCAGCGGGTGTCCGCAGGCCCAACAGTGCACCAGAGGTGGGTGACTAAAGCATCTGGGGTTCTCCGGTTGGTCCCCGCTAGGCACCGTAGGCCTCCATGTGGTCCTCACGGGTCACCGTGGGCCACTATGGGGTCCATGAGTGGGCCCGTGTGTGTCTGGGGTTTCCCGGGTCAGCCCCACAGGTGTCTGGGGCTCTTGGGTGGTTCCCATGTGTGTCTTTGGCCCTCGGGTGGTCCTTGCGGGTCTGTGGGCCCCCACAGCTGTGGGGCCCCCGGTTCTTCTCCGCAGGTGTCCCCCGTGGGTCTGCAGGTGGTACCCGTGGGCATACGGGGGTCCACAGGTGGTCTCCAGAGGTCCCCGCAGACCTGAGGTACCAACACTGTATGTAAAAAAAATAAAACATGGATCTACATTAAAATAAATCAATGACCCCCCTCCCCACCCCCCCGCACCACCAAACACATACAATACAGTAATGGGCAAAATAACTATTATCGAGATATGGATAATAGATTATTTCCCTATTATTAAACACAACATTAGCAAGCATAAATAAAGTAAATAAATACAGTTCTACTTACCACAGCAATATAAAGGGCTTCCTCCTATGGATACAGCAGGTCCCTCCCTGTCCTCCATTGCCAGAAAGCATACTATACATACATAATAAGTACATCTAATGTCGCCTAACCCCTTAATCACCTTAGCGGTTAATAACTGCTACAGTAATTAAGGGGTTAACCCACCCTGTATCCATTGAGTATTATAGTGGAGTTGTACATCTTACCCATATAATAATATGAGCATGATAAGCCACTATAGTACACAATGGGCGCCTAATCTCAGCACATTAGTGCGCAAAACACACAATAATAAAACATTCCAAAACACCAATCAAAGCAATTCATTAATAAAACAGCTATGAATTAATTAAACCAGTAACCAATCAAAGCAATTCATTAATACAACAGCTATGAATGAATGGAAACATTAAACTAAAAATAAATACATTTTAAAAATATCAGAAACAACCATTAAACGCATTAGCCAACACAATACATCATTAATTAAAAACGAAAATCATTCCCCAATATTTTATTTCAATAAAGCAGCAAAATACCAAACAATACCAAACAATACCAAACAATCTTATCCACATAATAAACTAACATTGCAAAAATCACCATCAATACAAAGCCAGAAATGCCACCAAAATATTGTCTTAATAATGTATTGACCCGTACCCAAAAGTGGTACAGATTAATATATTATCAGTCAACGTGCCCAAAAAAAATAATCAAAAAACACATCCAATGTAAAAACCTGTAAAAAAAAAAAAAAACAATTACAAACATTCAATATATTACTTACCATTAGAAGCGCTGGCCCTCCGATTCCCGGAGAAACTGTAAGCTCATGTATCTTGAAGGCCTCAAACAGCATCTGATGCCATCCGCCATGAAGATCCGGTTCAGGTACTCAAATCTTCTTTCTTTAATCACCTTCTTCTATCTTCAGCAGTCACCATTTCTTGATCTTCTTAATCTTCTATCTTCGTATTGTAATCCAAAAAGCCCCATGGTAGATCCCAACCACTGTTGTCTCGTCGTCTTCATGGGCTCAAATGAGGTGCCACGGCCTTACATATGGCTTGTGATGTCACATTTGGGCGGGAACTGGTTTAACAGCCATCTGATTGGCTGTTAAAACCATGTGCCGACTTTAACTTGTTTTTTTTAATGACGTCACTTAAAGGGAATGATGCCAGCCAATCAGAATGACTGGGATCCATTTCTCTTTAACATGACGTCACTAAATCCAAGATGGCCGGTATTTCAGCCAATCAGATCCTGGGAATTGGTTCTACAGGCTTTCACCCTTTGAGCTGCTATATGGTCGCTGGGTACGGGGACCTATCGACTTATTCCGTGAGGAATGGGAAGGGGAGACTAAAAATACTGATGCCTCTGTGCTTCAGTATGTACAGTACCGACACACTTTATTCGAGTGTGGCCGGTACCGCAAGCCGGGAGATTTCCCGGCTTGCTAGTGGCCGCCCCTCGGCGTGCCGCGCGTCATAGACGCGCAGGCACGCGTCTTCGGGAGCGTGCGCCCCCTGCACGCGCGTCCAGGGGCTCCCCGAGGGAGCCCTGGTGTCCCGCGATCGCGGGACAGCGGCAGGGGGTTCCGGGGGACCCGGCGGACCCGGCAGCGGTAGGGAGAGCGCCCCGATCGGAGGGCGCTCTTCCGCTGCTTCGGCGCGCGCCCGTCAATCTCGGGCGCGCGCCAGGCTGCTGCTGCGGCCAAGAACGGGCAAATGCTCGAATAAACTTGGCCGCAGCAGTAGTAAATCTCAGAGACCGGTTAGAGACACTCATGGGATTGGCACAGGACAACCTCAGGGACACTCAGACCAAGCAGAAAGCTTGGTATGATCAAAATGCCTGTAGCAGATCATTCATTCCAGGTCAGCAAGTGCTTTTTCTGAAGCCCACTCGGGAGAACAAATTAATGGCTGCCTGGTCCGGACCGTACACGGTTCTCAGGAAATGAATGAGTGCAACTATGTTGTACAGTTAGACGGAGAAACAGGTAGAACTAGGACATATCACGTTAACATGCTCAAGGTGTACTTTGTACCAAGTGAGGCATCAGTGTTTGCTATCTGTAGCTCACCGATGGGGTACCCGGTGAACAATGCTCTGCCTGACCTCCTAGGGGAAGCTAGGCAGGGGGGTACAGTGGAGCAGGTAGAGATAGGGTCCCAGTTAAGTGAGCAGCAGAGAGCGGAAGCTAGGAAAGTGTTAGAGCAGTATAGGGTTCTGTTCTCGGACAAACCGGGCAGAACACATATCACAGATCATCCTGTGCTCACAGGAAATCTGCGTCCACTGCATCAGCATGCCTACCGGGTATCTGCAGAGGTGAAAGGCAGTATAGAGAGGGAAGTGGAGGAAATGATGGCCTTAGGGGTAATTAAACCACCCCAGAGCCCTTGGGCTTGCCCGGTAGTCCTCATACCTAAGAAGGATGGGTCTACCCGCTTCTGGTGGACTACCGGAAGCTCAATGCAGGGACGGTCTCAGATGCCTATCCCATGCCCCACATGGATGAGCTTCGGTGTGAACTTGCGGGGGCAAGGTATCTGACTACCATGGATTTGAGCAGAGGGTATTGGCAAATCCCGCTGACCCCAGAGGCAAGGGCGAAGTCAGCATTCATCACTCCATGTGGCCTCTATGAGTTTGTAGTGATGCCATTTAGGATAAAGAATGCCCCGGCTACCTTCCAACGCCTGGTCAATCAATTGTTAGAGGGAATGCAGAGTTATGCCAAGGCATACTTAGATGACATTGCGGTGTTTGGGATTCCCGGGACGCTCACCTGGTACATGTTGCAGTGGTGCTAGCAAGGATCAGGAAAGCAGGGCTTACATTGAAACCCGCCAAGTGCTTTGCAGGGATGGCAGAGGTGTTGTACCTATTGCACCGGGTTGGGGATGGCATCTGAAGCCTGAGACAAAGGTTGAGGCAATAGTGAAGTGGCCCATCCAAAAAAACGAAGAAGCAGGTTATGGCTTTCCTAGGCACTGCTGGCTACTATAGGAAGTTTGTGCCACAGTACAGCGCTGTGGCTAAACCCTTGACTGACTTGACACAGAAGCGACTCCCAGTTCTGGTTGTCTGATCTCCAGCCTGTGGAAATGCATTTCAGGCTCTAAAGACCGCACTGGCTAGTGACCCTATTTTAGCTGCTCCGGGCTATGATAAAAAGTTTTTGGTGCAGACTGAGGCCTCTGATTTTGGCATTGGTGCTGTGTTCAGGCAAGTGGGGGAGGAGGGAGGAGAGCATCCTTTGCTTTACTTAAGTCGCAAGTTATTACCCCGGGAAGTGGCTTATGCCACTATTGAGAAGGAGTGTCTGGCGATCGTGTGGGCACTACGCAAGCTGCAGCCCTATCTATACGGTCGCCCCTTCACAGTAATTACAGACCATAACCCCTTGAGTTGGTTACAGCGGTTGTCCAGGGAAAATGCTAAGTTGCCGCACTGGAGTCTTGGCCTGCAAGAGTTTAATTTTACTGTCAAGCACAAGAAAGGCAGCGACAACGGAAATGCAGACGGACTATCCCGCAAGGACAGTCCCGTGGACTCAATAAATTCAAGGACTGTGCGGTCAGTAAAGCTGATGGCTGGGGCAGCTGTGACAGCTCCTACACTTTGAGGGGTAACTAGGCAATAAAATAAAGGCAATCTGCTCGGCTGGGTTCCCCTGAGTCAAATAAATTGTCTGTAAAGTGTTAGTTCTGCAGCCCAGGGCTGACTGCAGTTCTATTAATATGTAAGAATAGATCTAAAAGGCGCTCGCCAGGAATAAGTGGCCTCTTGCACTGTTTAAAGGGTTAATTGGGTATGCGTGCCTGTGGTTTTGTGGTCGCGCCCGGCATTACAACATTGTATCATTGTGTAACTGCAGACAAGCAAGGGAAGCCATAACCGCAAGTTAAATTGGTTAAGTGAAGAACAGCAGAGGATTGGCGGACAGCCAAAAATGCCTGGAAGCGCTCACAACTCACCGGGTGGGGGACATGTAAAAAAGTTTATTAAAGCTACATAAAAAACATATGAAACGCGTGTTAGGAGAACCCCCCTTTTTGTTTTTTGTTCCCCTTATGCATAAGGGGAACAAAAAACAAAAAGGGGGGGTTCTCCTCCCACGCGTTTCACGCTGCTGTAGTACTTTCTCAAGGAGTATGCATGGAGGGGAATGATGGTGATTAATATAGCCCCTCCTTTGGCAATGCCAGCTGTATAAAATCATTAGTGATTTAACATGTGATGTTTCTGTGCAACAGCATAAATGTTTGGGTCAAAATATTAACTCTGTGTGGATGAAATATATGACTAGTGGCACAACATGAGGTGATTAAATCCATGTAGATTAAATTAATCTAGATTTAAATGTATGTAAATATAAAATTTTAGATCCAAATATGATCAAATCAAGGATTGGTGTGAATCATCTCAAATGTTTAAAGCTAAAAGTCAAATGTTTGCAGAGCTAAATATGAGTCTATTAGAATGGATGAGATAATGTTATGTACAGCCGCGGCCCCTTTTATTCTAAAACATCACCGCATTTTTCCTGGATTTTTTTTCAAATGCTACGCACTTCACCGGCTGCATGCCGCATTCATGTTGCGTTCTCAGCCGCGGTTCATGCGCGGTTCATGCGCGGTTCATGCGCGGTTGATGCGTTTATTGAGAATGGTTCGGATTTAATAGGTTGCAATTCTTTGCGTGTCCGCCAGATGGCAGATATTCATGAATTGTAATGCGCATGCGCTTCAGTAATGTGTCGACTTGCAGGTGTTTCGTTTAAAAAAGATACCACAGTGGGCTATTGTAAATTGGCCTTGGGACTGAAGGAAGAGATTACAATAATGTATCAATTTAGGCTTTTCATATTAAAGATAGACAAGCACCAGTTTCTGGTTATTGTCCAGAGAGTCCCGCCATGAGTACACAAATGCAGCTCGTGTTCCAAATACCCGACAGAACGTACGCGTATTTAATATGGGCCGCGATTAATGCAACAGATGATAAGATGGCAACAGTTGTTCAAATTTATCAGTATTTTATCGAAAACTATGACTTTTACAAATTTTCGCCAGCTCCTCATGTGTGGAAGCGTGCAATAAGGAAAAAGTTATGTAGCGATCCATGTTTTCATCGTATTGATCCCGAATTTATTGGAGGGTATTCGTGTGTATCACCGGCTTTTTCCTGTATCTATGATCATGCAGACGGCAAAAGGCGAAAGGTCATGTTAAAACCAACTAAGAAACGACAGTCGCTGGCAAGCAATGCACCAGCACCAGCTTCCAATTATGGTCCCACCGTCAGTGACAACCCTTGCTGTCTGTCCACGCACGGATACCTGCAGCCTGAGACGGATTTTGCGTGCAGTTTCGAGCAAGCTTGCATGTACCTAAGCGATTTCCAGCCTCATCAGCTGACTACAGGTATAGTAGTCCCGCTGCCAACTGTCAACGTGTATGATCAAGAATACTGGACTGGCAGTGGCCCGGCGCCGGCGCCAGCTCAATGGGAAATTCTATGGTGAGTAATGTTGCCTTATTTTTTTCTGTTTTTTTTTATTTTGAAAATATCAATATCGTGCGATTGAAAAGTCAAGCGATTCTCCTGTAAGCAATATCATTGGCTGAGCGGCTTCTACAGTACTGTACTGCAGATACTGAACAATTGGTGGAACGCTAGGCGCATGTGCATCGGAACCTTATTGAAACACATATGCGTGTCATCACATCGACGGTAGGCGCATGCGCATGTGAAAAGGAGACGCCCCCCGAGAAAATTATTGGTGGGAACTTCTTTAGGGGACTGACCATTACAGTAAAACTTTTATTTTTGTTTTTCCTCAGAAAAGACAACGGCAAATGGAGGGATTTCGATGGATAATATCGCTTTGTGTAACAATGCCTGCACATTGCTGAATCGGATTTAAAAAACCACGTACCGGAGTCTACAGTTTAGTGGCCATTGTTATTGATTAGGATAGAATACCTGAAACAGTATGCTGATGTTTTCAGACCATACAGTATACAATACTTTTTTATATATACTGTATAATAAACCCGAAAAAATAAAAAGTATGCATTTATTCTACATGTATTACAGTACATGCAGTTTGTGTCTTCTATACAGTACCAGTACATACTGTACAGTACAGTATGTGTCTTCTTTTTTTTTTAATACTCTTGTGATGTGCATGACTGAGCATGCCTACAGTATACAGAACAGTATGCCTGGACAGTAGTGTACATTGTAGAAACACTGTATTTTGTTACAGTATCAAAGGAGCCAATGGAACAATTTAAAACAAATCAACATGTTCTTTTATTGGTGGAGTAAGTACAAAAACATTTATTTACAAATACTGTACAAAACATTTTAAGTGCACAGCAATTCAAAACATCAACAGGTGTATGGTTTACTGCTAGTGAAAACATTTATGTACAGAAAGTAAAAACATTTACAGTCAGTCAGTATGGTTTACAGTCACATGTTGTTATTAAAAAAAAATCTTTATTCATAAAATATACAAAACGCAACATCTCCTTTATTAAAGAACGGCAAGTCAAAACATTTACAGTGGGATGGTGTGCAGAACAGTCAGTCAGGCCTGCACAACTACAGTCCTCGAGGGCCACAAACCGGCTCGGTTTTCAGGATAACCTTTGAAAACCGGGCCTGTTTGCGGCCCTCAGGGACTGGAACAAAACATTTACCAAACATTTACAACAGTTGAACACTCACTCGCAAATGCGTACCCCACCAGATTGTCCTTCCATGGCCGATGCCTTGCATGGCGCAAAATGCCATTAATGGAGTCTCGAATGCCTATCATTACAGGATCTGTAATTAAAAAATAGCGCCACAATTCATCCAGAATGGTCAATCTTAAATTGTCAGGAAGCGCCTTTTTTCGCGATTTCCTTCGTAGTTCAGTTTGAAGGCCCACTCGCAGTACATCAAGTAGGACACGTGGTGCTTAAAAAGTAACAAGGCATACTTGTGGGGTACACCAGCACTCATCACCCTATACTTCTCCCTGTGTGCCGGTGGCATATCGCGCAGGATGATGTCGGGCACCGTATCGATGCAAGTGAATGTAGGTGTTCTTCTGTGAGTGGGTGTGCTTGTGGCGGCGGGCGAGGGTAGGTTATCTGGGAGGAAGCATTCCCCCTGTCTCGGTCGCCGTGTTGTCTCCTGACGTGGTCTTGACGGGGTTGTCATGTTATCCTCGTCAATGGCATACATGTACACAAATTCTTCTGGTGGAGGGGGTGCGCTTGGTGATGGAAGGTGGTCGATGCTCCCATTCATCACATCCATGCCACCCTCCTGCTCCGGCATCGGGGATACAGGGACATGAACACCAAGCAAATTATGTATCCCCGCTATGTCAGTCTCTATCTTCTCCATCCATCGATCCATCTTCTCCATCCGTTGATCCATCTTCTGCATCCGTTGATCCATATTTAGCATGGTCTCCAGAAGCAGATCTATCTTTGCCAGCACAATAGAGTTCCCGGGGATATTCACACTTATCCCATTCAGCATCCGGTCTAACAAGCTGCTTCTTGTGCATGGCGTTCTGTGGACATCTGGGTGGATGGGTGCTACGGAGGATGAGATGGGGGTTCCATGGAGAGAAGCGGCAGCGTCATCGAAGAAGGGTGGAGGAGGTGACCTGTGGATATCCGGGAGAGGAGAAGCGGCAGTGTCGTCGAAGAGGGATGGAGAAAGTGACCTCTGGTTTTCCGGGCGAGAAGCGGCAGAGTCGTCTAAGCGCAAATGAGAAAGTGATTTCAGAGGCACCAGCGGCAGCGTCGTATACTGCTGCGGCACAGTTTATTCGAGCATTTGCCCGTTCTGTGCCGCAGCAGTAGCCTGGCGCGCGCCCGAGTGTGACGGGCGCGCGCCGAAGCAGCGGAAGAGCGCCCTCCGATCGGGGCGCTCTCCCTACCGCTGCCGGGTCCGAACAGCCCGAAGCAAAAAGCAAGAAACTTTCCAAAAGTAAAAATATGTAAGAGAGTCCCTCAGCTGGGCAAACTAGACCCGGTCCCCCGGCCCAGCGTGTCCCGCGATCGCGGGACACCAGGGCTCCCTCGGGAGCCCCTGGACACGCGTGCAGGGGGCGCACGCTCCCGATGACGCGTGACCGCGCGTCTATGACGCGCGGCACGCTGAGGGGCGGCCACTAGCAAGCCGGGAGATTTCCCGGCTTGCGGTACCGACCACACTTCAATAAAGTGTGTCGGTAGTGTAAGAGCAGTGGCGAAGATGGCCTGTGGTTTTCCAGGAGGGCGGCGGCAGCATCGAGGACGAGTAGTGGAGAAGACGGGCTGAAGATATCTGGGAGAGCGGCGGCAGAGTCGTCGAAGCGTATTGGAGGAAGTGGTCTGAGGGTTCGAAGGGTTGGCTGCCATTTGTTTTGCGTTTAGTGTACATCACCGTATTTCTTCCTGACATAATAAGGCTGACGTCTATTAAAACCTTTAGCCTTTGGAGTCAGCAGAAGGTTTTCTTTATTGGCTTTAGCCTGTCGCTTTGGCCTTGGCGTGGAAACGGCTGCCGCCTTTCGCTTTTTCTGTGTGATAGGCACGGCAGAGGCGAGTGGCTTCCTGCGTCCATAGAATCGGGGTTTATCCATGGAAGCAGATGGCACAATGCAGTATCTGGACAAGGACAAGTTCAGATAAAGATCATCGAGTGGTGGGCTATGCAAAGTTTGTAAGCTTTTATGCATGGCGACGAGGTACAGGTGTTGAAAGTGGGCATACTCTAATGTGAGTCATTAACGTATAAATACACCATCCATTTTGTGGATTCACTGCACATTGAATACACATCGACTAAACATCGAATATACATTCTTGTGTTTGTATTTCTTTCTACTCACAGCAATGCCTGTTAAAAAGATTTCAAAGTATCTCAGCATGCGAATTAAGGAGATGTACATGAGCGGACACCGAATTGCTGATATCCAACGCTGGTTAGCTACTTCTGGCCTCGCTGTGCCAGCAACCACCGTGAGCTATCATGCACATGGAAAAAACAGAGAACGCAAAAGGACAGCAACGGTAACTAACGCGTAAGTATATTTATATAACTACATTTATTTATTTTTTTATAAAATATTGTACTGTAGATCTACTAGTGTACTGTAATAGTGTACTGTAGATCTACTGTATCAAATTTTATAGTTATTTCGGTATATTTATACCGTATAGCAACGGTATATGTATATTTTTTATATTGCTGCATATTAATAGAACAATATATTGTGTACTGTAAATCTACTGTATCTAATTTTATAGTTATTGCGGTGTATTTATATAGCAACAGTATATACTGTATATTGTTTATATTGCTGCATATTAATAGAAAAATATATTGTGTACTGTAGATCTACTGTATCTAATTTTATAGTTATTGCGGTATATTTATATAGCAACAGTATATACTGTATATTGTTTATATTGCTGCATATTAATAGAACAATATATTATGTACTGTAGATCTACTTTATCTAATTTTATAGTTATTTCGGTATATTTATACAGTATAGCAATGGTATATGTATATTTTTTATATTGCTGCATATTAATAGAACAATATATTGTGTACTGTAGATCTACTGTATCTAATTTTATAGTTATTGCGGTATATTTATATAGCAACAGTATATACTGTATATTGTTTATATTGCTGCATATTAATAGAACAATATCTCACTGTATACTATTTTTACTGCAAATGATGTGCTGTGCTTGTGGCCTAGTGCACTGTAACTTACAGGATTGTTGTTTTTCTGTACATTGTAGGGAGACAACTCTTCTGGTTGACAAAATAAGTGAAGAGAATGATGAGAACAAATACACACTGCAGGAAAATCACAATCTCACTGTATCCGAGACCAGCATAAAGAAGATGAGACGCAGAATTGGATGGAAATATGGACGTGTGAGGTTAGTTCTGGACAGTACAGGAGGTTAAAGTGTTGTTTAAGAAACTGTACTGTACCGCTAAAATTATTTATTCCTTGTCATTACAGAGCGTACCCCATGATAAGGGACAGTAACAAAATCAAGGGAGTGGTCCAGGCCCAGGCATGGATCGACAGTGGGGAAACTTTCCAGGATTGCATCTTCACTGATGAGTCTACTGTGTCGCTGGAGAGATTTGCCACCTTTGCATTCCACAAAAAAAGTCGCATATCTATGAAGCCGCGTCCAAAACACCCAGTGAAGATGCATGTGTGGGGTGCCATCTCTAGGCATGGACCAGGATGCATTGTCAACTTTGAAGGTAAAATATATAAAATATAATGTAGCCTTATGCACTGTACTGTACTAGTGTGCAGTTTTTTGAGCACTTTTCTTTTCTTGTTATAGTAATCATGAATAAAGCTTTCTTCCAAGACAAAATTGTGCCTGAGATTGTGGAATACATCACACGCGAGTTCCCGGATGGTCACCGTTTCCACCAGGACAACAATGCCATAATACAGTATGCACCTACTGTACAGTAAAGTAACTGCTCAATTTATTTATTTTCAGAGAGAGCAGCACCAGCCATCTAGTTACAAAGTATTTAACAGTA
>NW_027456626.1:0-14519 GCF_040206685.1 Ascaphus truei | reverse complement strand
TCCCGAAATTTGGTTAAATTTGCCCAGTATGTTGAATACATTTGGGAGAGATGTGAGAGATTTGGCTATTGTGAGAATGACATCGTCCGCATAAAGCGCGGCTTTGTGCATTTGGTCTCCCACAGGGATACCAGAGATATCTGGGTTATTTCTGATGTGTGCCGCCAAAGGCTCTATACATAAGGCGAACAGTAGTGGCGACAGCGGGCATCCTTGACGTGTTCCGCTTTTGATTTCAAACTGTTCTGAGGGGAAACCTTGATATCTCACTCTTGCTGTTGGGTTTTTATACAACGCCAGGATGGCCTGCAGGAGGCGTCCCTCAAAGCCAAATGCTCTCAGTGTTTCCGATAGGTAGGGCCAATCTATTCTATCGAAGGCTTTTTCAGCGTCCAGACTTAACACCATGGAGTGAATTTTTTCTTTTTGGGCCAGATCAATTAGGTCAATAATTCTCCTGGTGTTATCTGCCGCTTGTTTACCTCCGATAAACCCTACTTGATCCGTGTGAATTAACCCGGGAAGAACACTACCCACCCTGTTGGCTATGAGTTTAGAGTATATTTTGAGGTCCAAGTTAATCAGTGAAATGGGCCGGTAGCTCTTACAGTCTGCCGGGTCCTTTCCGGGTTTATGGATCACCGATATTGAGGCTTGGAGCATTTGTGCTGGGAATGAGGCCCCTGCTAAGATTTCATTGAATAACTTTAACATGTGGGGGGCTAGAATTTTTAAATATTTATTGTAATATAAGTTCGAAAAGCCATCTGGCCCTGGGGCTTTAGCCGGTTTTAGTGCTTTGATGACCCCAGAGAGTTCCTCCATCGTGAAGTCCGACTGGAGTGCCTCCCTGTCGCATCTCTTCAAAATGGGTAAATGTGCCTCTTTTAAGAAGGTCCGTAAATCCTCCTTTGTTTTCAGATTATGGGTTACCTTATCTCCATTGTATAATATTTCATAATACTTTTTGAATTCCCCTGCTATGTTCGCTGGGATGGAAGTAAGGTCCCCATCTTGGTTTCGAATTGCGTGAATGTGATAGTTTGGAAGCTTGTTTTTTAGCTTATTGGCAAGTAGTGTGTCAGGCTTGTTAGCTTTTTCATAAAATTTCCGCTTGGACCAGGTCAATTCCTTCTCGGCTTGAGCGGAGAGGACGAGGTTAAGACTAGTTTTAGTGGCTAGTATTTGAGTCAGCGTGTGGGCATTTTTATTGTTCTTATGTAGGGAGGAAAGCTCCGCTAGCTGTTCCTCTAGCTTCAAAATTTTACCTTCCCGCTCTCTTTTCCGTTTAGCGGCCAGATACATAATGACCCCCCTGAGGGTAGCCTTATGGGCCTCCCCCAGTCTGGAGTGCGTAGCCACACTCCCCTCATTCTCCTCGAAGTATTGTGTGAGCTTTTCCCCAATTTCCACCTGTAGGGCTGGGCTTTTCAGCAAGATTTCGTTTAGTTTCCAGTTCGCTCTAGGTCTGTCTAGTGGGATTAGTGTGCACCGCAGCTCTATAGATGCATGGTCGGACCATGAAATATCATGGATCTCGGTGTGAGAGACCCCAGGGACCATTCTGTTGGATACAAGGAAGTAATCTATCCTGCTATATGTGTCATGTGGGTGTGAGTAGAAGGTGTATTCTCTCAGTCTCTGGTGTTGTTCCCTCCAGATGTCGAGTAGTTGGCAGTCACGTAGCCCTTTTTTAATTGTTAGTATGTCAGATCTGTGTGTAATATTAGTGGATGAACATCTGTCAAGGTCCTCCCGTAGTGCCCTGTTCAAGTCTCCAGCGACAATGATATTACCTCTGGCCAATTTGTTGAGTTTCCCAAAGAAGGTAGAGAAAAAACCTGGGGCCGTCTCATTAGGGGCATATATTGTTGCTAGAGTAATTGGGAACCCTTGGATTGCACCTCTTACTATGAGGAATCTGCCCTCTTTATCTTTGAAAGTCCTATCGGGTACGAACGGTATTCTTTTATGAATTAGTATGGCCACCCCTTTTTTTTTGACTTTCGCGGAAGACAAAAAGTATGTCGGGTAGTCCTTATCCAGGAATTTGGGGTAGTTGTCTTGAGAGAAGTGTGTTTCTTGCAGAAACAGAATTTCTGCCCCTTTACGCTTATAATCTCGGAAGGCGATTCTGCGTTTAACCGGGCTGTTAAACCCCTTAAAGTTATGTGATACTAGCCTGAGTTCCTTACTCATTTAAGAGTATGAGATGACTTTGCTGCCAATATCTGTTCTTGATTGATGCACCTGGACCAGAATCCCGACCTCCTCTTCTTCTCGAACTGCAATACCTCACTTCACCACCTACAGCAATACACAAGGGGGAGCACACAAGAGGGTACACCTGGGGGGACACAACAAACACTAGACAAGACAAAAGACAGTAGAATTCTCGTTGTCTCGGCGACGTCGCCTCCTTGACGAGATCACCGCCTTTGGGAAGCTGGACTCCTCTCCAACCGTCCGGAGGAAACGTGGGATGAAGTTCACTCACCCACCGCGTCCAGTCCCAAAGGACTTCACTAGGGCCCAGGAGATCCACCCTCCTCCCCCCTAGTGCGTGGCCCATGCGGATTTTTGAAGCAGGTCACTCCCCCCCACTCCTGCCTCGCTCTTCCTGAGCTTGAATTAATAAAACCTAACATATACTATGCATAACCAGAGTCTGTCCCGGCTTTGTTCACCCCTGTAGTGTATCAGGCTAATCCCTCGGTGTCATGGCCTCAGCAACCTGTGTTTCTTTGCTTCTCCTCCAGTTCTCGTCCCCCTACTTGAGGTCTGGTCCCCGGCCACGGTGAAGCTGTCACCAAATAAAGAAACTCACCCCCGAGTGAAAGAGCGGTGATCCCCGACACCCCAACTACAGATGTCCAGTGATCAAGCAACCTGCGCTGAAACTGAATCCCTGGTGAGAAAATTTGCGGCCTACCTTTCTGATGATGGCGGCCCCCGACACAAGATGGCGAAGCAGCTCTAGAAGGCGGGAATCCACAGTGAACCGCAGGAGCAGGAAGAGAGCGGTGAGCGGGAAACAGGAGCGGGCGCACGCACCTCCGCACTGGTGAGAGACGTCTTCCAAAATGGCCGCCCCCCGGATACGCGTCACAGCTGTGCCCTGAAAGGAGCGGCGCCATCTTGGAGGTGGCGCGGAACCAGCTCCCACCGGCGCGATCAGATGACGTCACCAGCAAGACCAAGGACAGCCGTAAGCCCATCAAGGCGTCCAGAATGCGCTGGATGACCCGCGCAGGCCTGGATTAGTCACCTCACCGGCCCGACGCGGGCTTTTTGAATTTTGAGTCTGGGAAGAATAGAAAGACATACGGGAAGGGAATTAGTATAGCACCGTAGCGGCAGAACCATTAAGCGAGTAAGGGCAGGGTGAGTGATAGAGAGGGAGTTAGTAAGAGGATAAAAGCAAGTAGATGAGAGGAAATAAGCCGAAGTGGAGACATTTAAGGAGACAATACTATAAGAAGGAGTAAGGAAGTAGACTTGAATTTAAAGTGGGGTAGGGATGCAGCAAGTAGTAAGGAAGTGGTAGAGGGGAGAGCAAGGAGGAGAGGAAGTAGGGAGCTATAAAGAAAGAAGAATAAATGTGGAGAAGTGAGGAAATCAGAAAGCTATAGAAATGTGCAAGTTAGATAGTGGGAGTGGTGACTGGAAGTGGAGTGAAGGGGGACGTGAAGTAGGACTTGGTAGGTTATGTATCAAAGGAGGTAGAGAAGTGTTAGTAGGTTGGTGAAGACAGGTTGAGTGGGAAAGGAGAAGGGAAGTAAGGAGCAGGGCGACACAAGGTTTAGATAGACAGATGAGATCGCTGGGGAAGGTTGAAATCAAAAAAATGTTTTAAAGCACTTTACTACATTTGTGAAGTAAGGCTTTAACCGAACATGAAAATCAGTATTCTGAAGGAGCAAGTCACACGCTTTTTATAAAAAATAATTTTTTTAAAAACAGGATTGAAGCAGAGGGTCTCCCCAAGCTGAACCGCATTCATTTCAACTCTGGGACCCCCCCATTTCCCATAATACTTCCCTCCAAAGGGGGTGCCAGGCTATACGATAAAGGGGGTAACCAGGCTATACAATAAAGGTCACCACTGGAACGGTCGGCCCCTGGCAGCTACCTGGCACCATAAGCCAGGGGCCCGGCATTATAACATGTGAAAGTTAAAGTGTCCCCTGCCTTTCCACTTTTCATAGAAAAATGGAAAAAATGTGTGGTGCTCTGAAAAAAAGCCTCAAAATATGTAGTACAAAAATTGTAAAGTTCAATAAATGTATATAATGATTCCTGAAATGAAAAGCCCCTGGATAATGGATAAGGGATAGCCAATCCATAGGACACAGAACAATCATGTATTAATCACTGCTCCATTGTAATCTGACTAGTGGGCTAGGGCCCCCACGAGCACTGTAGTAAGGGGCCACACAATAAAGTGTCCCAGCATATAATGTCAGAATGGAGAATGTGCTTGTGATAAAATAACTCACAGTTAGAGTTGGTAATGTCCTTTTGGCTGTGCAGGTTTCTTCTTTCACAGTAGGGGGCGTGCTTCTGTTTTTTCTGGATGATTTGACACGAAGCAAAAGGAAAAAGCAGGCACGAATACTCAGGAAAGTAAAAAAAGGGTGAATGAAATCCAGGAGAGCGTGTGCCCATAAAAAAAGACTATTTTAATGGAAACCACAAAAAAAATACAGCTACATTACGGGGTACACAGACTCCCACCAACGCGTTTCGAGCCGCGTTGGTGGGGGTTTGTGTCCCCCGTAATGTAGCTGTATTTTTTTTGTGGTTTCCATTAAAATAGTCTTTATGGGCACACGCTCTCCTGGATTTCATTCAACCTTTTTTTACTTTCCGGAGTATTAGTGCCTGCTTTTTCCTTTTGCTTCGTTTCCACTTTTCATGTTCCCTGAGTCTAAGACTCATGAAACGTTCTATATGTAAGTTTTAGGTGAGATATTTGGGTAGAAATGCAATCATGTTGTTTGCAGGAGTTTGGGGGGGGCAAAGATATCAGTAGTCTCCTAATTCTCCCTGGCGTGCAGGCATGATTTGCCAGTACGTGGGTTGAATTACACCAGGGCTGCCCAGTGACTCCTGATTTTCAAGCCCAGATATCCCAGTCCTATTTCCCTTACAGCTATGAGTCTGCCCAAGTTATCCTATGTATTAAAGTATGTTTTATTTCATTTGTGCTTTTACTATAAATGTCTATTCAGCCAGCTCAGGCATCATATAGGTGCCGGGAAGTCTGCATAGACATCGGAGAGGAGAAGGGATGTTGAGAGGTGTCGGGGTGTGAAGTGGCCAGGGCAGGGCTTAGTACTGGGTCCGGAGAACAGAGACCCCCTGCGGGGAGGACACTCTGATCTGCCAGACTCAGTGGAGTCTGCCCAGTAGGTGGCAATGGGTTGACTAGGGGAAGCAGCAAAATGTTGGCGCGTTTTCCCATTGGTCAATCCATATGTCCCGCCCACGGGTCATCCCGAGCCGGCTTAGCACGTCCCCTCCTCTGGCGTCAGCCAAAGGACGAGCCCCTATACCTATCGGTTGGCGGCAAGGGTTTCCCATGCTCCAATTGGTCGCTCCTTCCTCCATGCTGAACATAGAACAGTGGAGGGTATGTAAGGAGAAACCCCAGTCAGAGAACCAGACGATCTAGTGACTTGTGTCGATGAAGCTAGGGCGGACTTTTCAAAGTTGCTGTCACGAATACCAGAGCAACCGGCTTCGTTTTGAAGCTAGGAAAAGTCTGCCCTGCAGAGACTAAGTCAGACGTGAAGTTCAAGTTCTCATTTGGAACGTAGCGGTCGCGGCTAGGAACTGAAGCCAAAAAGAGGACCAGAAAGCCCGGGTGTATATCCCGGTCAGGTTAAGCGTACCGAAGCATACACCCTGCACCTAGTAGAGCCTAGATTTCACCCCCAGTAAGTGTGCTTTTAGCTGTATTTTGTGTATTCATTGTGTTGTACGCGGGTTTACCCGAATAAACTGCATTTTGTTCTTACCACCTTGTTTGCCTAGCGAATGATCCCGGTACAAATAAGTGTCAAATCTCCTGGTCTCCCGTGAGAGACATTAGGGAAGGCCTAGTGACGTCACGGCCACGTCTCCCCGTCACGAGCGATCTAAAATCCACAGATCGCTCAGGCGACAGGCGCGCACAACGCCATGTGCTCTGTCGCACACGCACTATATCACACAGCAGAAGCCAATGCAAATTATCGACTATGGGGACATACTGTAGTATATGGCACAGCACCCCAAACCCACCTTAGCAACCTTGATACCCTCTACAATTCAATATGTCGCTTTGTCCTCCAATGCAATGACAACACACATCACTGCGAAATGCTCAAAGAACTAGATTGGTCATCACTAGAGTCTAGGCGCAAAGTTCATCTTTCCTGTCTTGCCTTCAAATACTTTCTGGGCAAGCTACCCACCTACCTGAACAAGCTCCTCACCCCTACCACGTGCAGCACTTATCATCTGAGATCAGACTCCAACAGACTGCTCATGGTCCTAAGGTTCAACAAAGTATCCGTCCGCTCCTCCTCATAGGCCTTCATTATACCACCGGCGGCGGGACACGCGCGCTACCTCAGTGCGATGCGCTGCCCGAAACTTGCACTGCAGGCAGGAGGCATCGGGAGGCGAGGCCATGATGTCACGTGAGTGGTTCACTCTCATTGGCTGAACCGCTCACATGACGCGGCCATCGCTCCAGAAAATAAAATTCTTGGATCTGTTCGAAAATTTGAGCACTTGGCCGCCTCGTTGGTCACCCATTCTTAGTGTGCGCTCATAGGAAAACTTTTATTTGTTTTGGTGGCGCACAACGTTCTGCGCTCCGCAGCTTTGGGTATAATCACGGCCTTACCGTGCACCCCAAAACTGGAACAACCTACCAGAGACTCTTGCAGATGCCACCAGTCTAAGTGCTTTCAAAACTAAGGCTGTCTCACATTTTAATCTGGTCTGTAACGGTTACATGCGCCTATAATATATATTATCTCTAACTGTGCATGCAATGTCTTGTATATAATGTATACCATGTTCACCTAATGTAACTATGGATTTGTAACCATGTATCTGTCATCATAACTCTTTAATCTTTTAATTTGACAATTATCATAAATTTTGTATGTATGGGGTACAGTCTGCCTAATAAGTTTCATACAATTTAGATCCCTTTATGTGCCTCACAGTTGGTGTATTTCTTCCCCCATCAGTTTGGTACAGGTTATGGGTGTCTCCATAGGTTATGGGGCATTACCATCACTGTCTCTCCTGTGGTGGTTGTTTACACCAATATTCTGCCGTTTTTGCAGTATATATACACACACAGAGCCGCTCATGCGCATGCGCGCATTTACAGGATAGTAGCTGTTCCCTTTAAGGGGATCGGGATTTCTTTTTAATTTTTTAGGGCATACTGCGCATGCGCGAGCAGTCGGGACCACCCTGGAACGCATCTCTCGAGATTTCGCCCTCCATTGCCCTGCTGTGCGTTCCACATAGCAGGAGTGTTTGGCAAGCGGATGTCTCAAGGGGCTGAACAGGTAATTAGTCGCTTCTTGCATAGCGCTGGCGCAGCTGTGTATTAATTAAACCTTTATGCAAATTCCAAAGAGTGTTTTTTTGGCGCCAAAACGGCAGACTGTCCCTATATATAGTGTGTCATACCATGTTCAAACTGACTTCTTGATAAAGTGCAACTTTCATTGCACGAAACGCGTAGAAGGTTGCAGCCTTCCACATTTTAATGCTTCCATAATAAAGAAGATTTTTGCCAGACCTGCTGTCACCCCCTCTTTGCTGTGCGTTGCTTCAACCTACTCTGTACTGGAATCTGTCATCATAACTCTGTGCCCAGGACATACATTGAGAGTTACCTCATTTTCAAGTATTGCTTCCTTCCTGGTAAAACATTTTATAAATAAATAAAATATCCGAGGCCTAAGGAGCGAACACATGATTAGGAAATGCAGGAGGGGGGCGCAGGACCCTCCAGGACTGAATGGGTGAAAATCCCTCAGCTGCCCCAGGGACATCAACTTTAGGATTTACAGGCATACCCCGGTTTAAGGACACTCACTTTAAGTACACTCGCGAGTAAGGACATATCACCCAATAGGCAAACGGCAGCTCGCGCATGCGCCTGTCAGCACGTCCTGAACAGCAATACCGGCTCCCTACCTGTACCAAAGCTGTGCGCAAGCGGGGAGACTATAGAGCCTGTTACACATGCGTTATTTACATCAGTTATGCGCGTATATGAGGATTGCAGTACAGTACATGCATCGATAAGTGGGAAAAAGGGAGTGCTTCACTTTAAGTACATTTTCACTTTACATACATGCTCCGGTCCCATTGTGTACGTGAATGCGGGGTATGCCTGTACCACCTGATAAGATTACACAAATAATGCAATAAATTGCACCCATTTAAGAAATATAGCGCTGTGCCATTTGTTTAAATAGAGCTGCGTTAACGTTCTGCCACCGTCAACCTGCGTTAATAGATGCGACCAAATCTGTACATCATTTTCTTTTACACTACATTAAGGTGAGACTATAATTACACGTTTATAATGTGAGGTCTATGAGCTGAAAGCGCAGCTTAGTGCAGGGGTGAGCAAACTTTTTATGCCGAGCCCCCCTTTTCATCCATAAAATTTCTCGGGCCCCCCCTGCCTGACGTAATCAAAATCACATGAAAAAAAAAAAACCTTTATTAAACGGTATACAATATAAATCCAAATATGTCTATAAATACTTACATATTTCAACAGCTCGCGCTTGCAAAATTAGGCTGCGTCCACGCTGCCGCTGAGAGCGGTGACATCACCAACTCTCCAAGCCTGAGCGCAGGGTGTCCTGCATCATTTTGCAAGCGTGGATCGGGGCTATTTGTGTGTGTGTGTGTTTGTGTGTGTCTGTGTGTGTGCATTGACTTCTGCTGAGCGCACTTCAAAGTCAATTTTGTTTGTCTCCCCAAGCGCCGAGCTTGGGAGAGCGTACGTGCACAAAGGCAATACTTTTGGGGGGCATTCATCCACCTCTTTGCTACCTCCCTTCCCTATCCCCCCCCCTTTTTGTTTCTACCTTCCCCTCCCTGCTCTTTGGCTTGCTATCCCCATTGTCATCCACACTCCTACCTACATTATTATTATTATTTTTTTTCCGTTTTCAATGTTTTCACTTTTATTTATTATTTCTGTACATTCATAGTGTGATTGATACAGTGGCAGCCGACCCTTTCCCTCGCAGAGGATCGCAGCGAAGCAGGTTGCCAGCGGAGGAGAGCAGGAACACAGCGCTATTGCAGGGCAGACACCGGGAGGGGCGTTTGACTTCACCGTGCTCGGGCGTGCTCCTCCCCGTACCTCCGAAGCCCCTGCGCGTGCGCACACACCATCACGAGGCCGCCACCTGCACTATCTTGTTCAGCCACCCGCACACATCTTCGGCTGCCCGCCCGTGCACATCTTATTGGCCGCCCCTCGCGTACAGCTTTTTCGTCCTCCCGCGCAAAGCGTCTGCCGGCCCGCGCACCCAGATTTTGCCGCACGTCGCCTGCGCCCCCCTAACTCTTGCGCCTTATTGCCCCCCCCAGTTTGCGCACCACTGCATTACAACACACACTCTCTCTCTCTCAATCAATCACCACATACACACCACATACCACATACACACACAATTCCCCCCCCCCACACACACACACACACTCACTCCCCCCCCACACACACACACACAATCCCCACACACACACACACACACACACACTCAATCCCCCCACACACACACTCAATCCCCCCACACACACACTCAATCCCCCACCCACACACACACACACACAATCCCCCCCCCACGCACACACACAAAATCCCCCCCACACACTCCCTAGGAGGAGGGTGTATGCGTGCAGACAGGGCTTGTGGACCCCCGGTTACCTGGCTGCAGACAGGGCTTGCGGACCCCCCCGGTTACCTGGCTGCAGGCAGGGCTTGCTGACCCCCCGGTTACCTGGCTGCAGGCAGGGCTTGCGGACCCCCCCCGATTACCTGACTGCAGGCAGGGCTTACGGACCCCTCCCGGTTACCTGGCTGCAGGCAGGGCTTGTTGACCCCCCGGTTACCTGGCTGCAGGCAGGGCTTGCGCACCCCCCCGGTTACCTGGCTGCAGGCAGGGCTTGCGGACCCCCCCGGTTACGTGGCTGCAGGCAGGGCTTGCGGACCCCCCGGTTACGTGGCTGCAGGCAGGGCTTGCGGACCCCCCGGTTACCTGGCTGCAGGCAGGGCTTGCTGACCCCCCCCGGTTACCTGGCTGCAGGCAGGGCTTGCTGACCCCCCCGGTTACCTGGCTGCAGGCAGGGCTTGCGGACCCCCCGGTTACGTGGCTGCAGGCAGGGCTTGCTGACCCCCCGGTTACCTGGCTGCAGGCAGGGCTTGCTGACCCCCCCGGTTACCTGGCTGCAGGCAGGGCTTGCTGACCCCCCTGGTTACCTGACTGCAGGCAGGGCTTGTTGACCCCCCGGTTACCTGGCTGCAGGCAGGGCTTGCGGACCCCCCCGGTTACCTGGCTGCAGGCAGGGCTTGCGGACCCCCCGGTTACCTGGCTGCAGGCAGGGCTTGCTCACCCCCCCGGTTACCTGGCTGCAGGCAGGGCTTGCTGACCCCCCGGTTACCTGGCTGCAGGCAGGGCTTGCGGACCCCCCCCGATTACCTGACTGCAGGCAGGGCTTACGGACCCCTCCCGGTTACCTGGCTGCAGGCAGGGCTTGTTGACCCCCCGGTTACCTGGCTGCAGGCAGGGCTTGCGCACCCCCCCGGTTACCTGGCTGCAGGCAGGGCTTGCGCACCCCCCCGGTTACCTGGCTGCAGGCAGGGCTTGCGCACCCCCCCGGTTACCTGGCTGCAGGCAGGGCTTGCGGACCCCCCCGGTTACGTGGCTGCAGGCAGGGCTTGCGGACCCCCCGGTTACGTGGCTGCAGGCAGGGCTTGCGGACCCCCCGGTTACCTGGCTGCAGGCAGGGCTTGCTGACCCCCCCGGTTACCTGGCTGCAGGCAGGGCTTGCTGACCCCCCCGGTTACCTGGCTGCAGGCAGGGCTTGCGGACCCCCCCGGTTACCTGGCTGCAGGCAGGGCTTGCTGACCCCCCTGGTTACCTGACTGCAGGCAGGGCTTGTTGACCCCCTGGTTACCTGGCTGCAGGCAGGGCTTGCTGACCCCCCGGTTACCTGGCTGCAGGCAGGGCTTGCTGACCCCCCCGGTTACCTGGCTGCAGGCAGGGCTTGCTGACCCCCCTGGTTACCTGACTGCAGGCAGGGCTTGTTGACCCCCTGGTTACCGGGCTGCAGGCAGGGCTTGCGGACCCCCCGGTTACCTGGCTGCAGGCAGGGCTTGCGGACCCCCCCGGTTACCTGGCTGCAGGCAGGGCGTGCGGACCCCCCGGTTACCTGGCTGCAGGCAGGGCTTGCCCTTGGGCACCCGGTCGGCCCCGCACACGGTGAAGGTGTGAGTGTCGTCGCTCAGCCGCACGGTGACGCCGCGCTCGGGCCGTACGTGCAGCACCCGGCCCTGCATCCACACCAGGCCCACCTCCAGCCCGCCGGCTCCTTTCTCCAGCCAGAAGGAACCGGGCCGCCGCCGCACGCATTCCCTCAGCCGCCCCGCTAACATCTTCACCGGCGGGGAGGTAACCTGGAAGCCGGGCCGCGCTGCAGGCCGATCTCCGGCGGCCGCCATGGTCGCCATGGAGACAGCAAAACTGGCGCGCCTTTTCTGACATTGACAGGGGACCAATCGCGGCTACTGTACGAGAGCAGCAACCAATCATAGGAGAGGGGGGCTGGGCTGGTGACCCTGCATTAACCCCTTCCAGGCTGTTAGTGTGACAACCCTCTATAAAGACGTGTCTCTGTGTAATAAACCAATGTCAGAACAATACATGGCGCGCCTGTGTTTGTGTTTATTAAGCAGCAGTGTCACATATTCCAACATCTTTTTATAAATGTCAGGGGTCAAGTCTGCACTATGTCTGACCCCCATACAGGGGAAAGTGGTTCTTGGGTGAGCCATACTCCAGCTAACAGTAAACAATAATAATAATGACAACAACAAATATAATAAAGTTAATCTTATACTATATTAGTGAAAGCACTGTATGTTTGCCTGCCTGGATGTCCGGTGTCCCTAGGGGAAATCTCATTGGTCCCTTGGGTCGCCCGCCCCCGCACACCTCTCATTGGCCTGAGGCGGAGTGACGGCCCACACACACACACACACACAACACAGCAGCTCTATACACACACACACACACACACACACACACACACACAACACAGCAGCTCTATACACACACACACACACACAACACAGCAGCTCTATACACACACACACACACACAACACAGCAGCTCTATACACACACACACAACACAGCAGCTCTATACACACACACACACAACACAGCAGCTCTATACACACACACACACACACACACACACAACACAGCAGCTCTATACACACACACACACCCTCTGTCCGCCCCCCTCCCCCCCCCCTCACGTGCGCCATCCTGCACTGGCTCCGGACGGGAAGCGCGGCCCTCCTACCCCAGCCGCTCCCTTACCTCCCCGGCGCTACCACCCGCTCAGGTAAGTCACTGTGCGTCCCGCCTCAGCCTCAGGCCCACTGCGCGTCCCGCCTCAGCCTCAGGCCCACTGCGCGTCCCGCCTCAGCCTCAGGCCCACTGCGCGTCCCGCCTCAGCCTCAGGCCCACTGCGCGTCCCGCCTCAGCCTCAGGCCCACTGCGCGTCCCGCCTCAGCCTCAGGCCCACACAGGGCGCTTCCTACCGCCGCTCAGCCAGACGCCACATCGAGCGGGCGCCGGGGGGGGGGGGGGGAGCGTGAGTCTTAGGCCCACACAGGGCGCTTCCTGCAGCCGCCTGCACGCCTCACTCAGCAGGACGGCACATCGGGGGACCAAGCGGCCGCCGGGGGGGGAGCGCGAGTCACAGGGAACGGGGGGGGGAGTCACGGGGAACGGGGGGGGGGGGGAAATGCCCATACATAAATTATGACAATACATATGCCCACCGCTCTCCACCCCCCCCCCACTCCCCTTTCCCCACCCCCACTCCCCTTCCCCCCCCCCCGCTCCCCTTTCTCCCCCCCGCTCCCCTTTCTCCCCCCCCCGCTCCCCTTTCTC
The DNA here is from genome assembly GCF_040206685.1 of Ascaphus truei. Taxonomy (NCBI): domain Eukaryota; kingdom Metazoa; phylum Chordata; class Amphibia; order Anura; family Ascaphidae; genus Ascaphus; species Ascaphus truei. The sequence goes on along the minus strand of NW_027456626.1, from coordinate 1,288 downwards.
CCCCCCCCCCGCTCCCCTTTCTCCCCCCCCCGCTCCCCTTTCTCCCCCCCCCGCTCCCCTTTCTCCCCCCCCCGCTCCCCTTTCTCCCCCCCCGCTCCCCTTTCCCCCCCCCGCTCCCCTTTCCCCCCCCGCTCCCCTTTCTCCCCCCCCCCTTCTCCCCCCCCGCTCCCCTTTCTCCCCCCCCGCTCCCATTTCTCCCCCCCGCTCCCCTTTCTCTCCCCCCGCTCCCCTTTCTCTCCCCCCCGCTCCCCTTTCTCCCCCCCCCGCTCCCCTTTCTCCCCCCCCGCTCCCCTTTCTCCCCCCCCGCTCCCCTTTCTCCCCCCCCCCGCTCCCCTTTCTCTCCCCCCGCTCCCCTTTCTCCCCCCCCCGCTCCCCTTTCTCCCCCCCCGCTCCCCTTTCTCCCCCCCCGCTCCCCTTTCTCCCCCCCCCGCTCCCCTTTCTCCCACCCCCCCGCTCCCCTTTCTCCCCCCCCCCGCTCCCCTTTCTCCCCCCCCCGCTCCCCTTTCTCCCCCCCCCCGCTCCCCTTTCTCCCCCCCCGCTCCCCTTTCACCCCCCCCCGCTCCCCTTTCTCCCCCCCCCCCGCTCCCCTTTCTCCCCCCCCCGTTTCCCTTTCTCCCCCCCCGCTCCCCTTTCTCCCCCCCCGCTCCCCTTTCTCCCCCCCGCTCCCCTTTCTCCCCCCCCGCTCCCCTTTCTCCCCCCCCGCTCCCCTTTCTCCCCCCCCCGCTCCCCTTTCTCCCACCCCCCCGCTCCCCTTTCTCCCCCCCCCCCGCTCCCCTTTCTCCCCCCCCGCTCTCCTTTCTCCCCCCCCCCGCTCCCCTTTCTCCCCCCCCGCTCCCCTTTCACCCCCCCCGCTCCCCTTTCTCCCCCCCCCCCGCTCCCCTTTCTCCCCCCCCCGTTTCCCTTTCTCCCCCCCCCGCTCCCCTTTCTCCCCCCCCGCTCCCCTTTCTCCCCCCCGCTCCCCTTTCTCCCCCCCCCCGCTCCCCTTTCTCCCCCCCCCCGCTCCCCTTTCTCCCCCCCTCGCTCCCCTTTCTCCCCCCCCCGCTCCCCTTTCTCCCCCCCCCCCCCGAAACCTTTACAACAAATACTCACCTATTGTTCCACGAGTTATAAATAATACTACCTATTACGCATTTACATCCCGGGCAACGCCGGGTCTCTCAGCTAGTAAATAATAATAATGAAAGATGAATAAATAAATCCTAATGAAAAAGAAATAAGTAGCACCAAACATAATGACAATATTTGTTTGATGTTAACATTTAATAATATGTAACGTATAAAGCACCAA
>NW_027456625.1:0-14534 GCF_040206685.1 Ascaphus truei | reverse complement strand
CATGACTGGCTGCAGAGGAGATAGCCACAATGAGCATGACCGGCTGCATGGGAGATAGCCACAATGAGCATGACCGGCTGCATGGGAGATAGCCACAATGAGCATGGCCGGCTGCATGGGAGATAGCCACAATGAGCATGGCCGGCTGCATGGGAGATAGACACAATGAGCATGACCGGCTGCATAGGAGATAGCCACAATGAGCATGACTGGCTGCAGAGGAGATAGCCACAATGAGCATGACCGGCTGCAGAGGAGATAGCCACAATGAGCATGGCCGGCTGCATGGGAGATAGCCACAATGAGCATGACCGGCTGCATGGGAGATAGCCACAATGAGCATGACCGGCTGCAGAGGAGATAGCCACAATGAGCATGACCGGCTGCAGAGGAGATAGCCACAATGAGCATGACCGGCTGCATGGGAGATAGCCACAATGAGCATGACCGGCTGCAGAGGAGATAGCCACAATGAGCATGACAGGCTGCATGGGAGATAGGCACAATGAGCATGGCCGGCTGCATGGGAGATAGCCACAATGAGCATGACCGGCTGCAGAGGAGATAGCCACAATGAGCATGACTGCCTGCATGGGAGATAGCCACAATGAGCATGACCGGCTGCATGGGAGATAGTCACAATGAGCATGACTGGCTGCATGGGAGATAGGCACAATGAGCATGGCCGGCTGCATGGGAGATAGCCACAATGAGCATGACCGGCTGCAGAGGAGATAGCCACAATGAGCATGACTGGCTGCATGGGAGATAGCCACAATGACCATGACCGGCTGCATGGGAGATAGCCACAATGAGCATGACCGGCTGCATGGAGATAGCCACAATGAGCATGACTGGCTGCAGAGGAGATAGCCACAATGAGCATGACCGGCTGCATGGGAGATAGACACAATGAGCATGACCGGCTGCAGAGGAGATAGCCACAATGAGCATGACTGGCTGCATGGGAGATAGCCACAATGAGCATGACCGGCTGCAGAGATAGCCACAATGAGCATGACTGGCTGCAGAGGAGATAGCCACAATGAGCATGACCGGCTGCATGGGAGATAGCCACAATGAGCATGACTGGCTGCATGGGAGATAGCCACAATGAGCATGACTGGCTGCATGGGAGATAGCCACAATGAGCATGACTGGCTGCAGAGGAGATAGCCACAATGAGCATGACTGGCTGCAGAGGAGATAGCCACAATGAGCATGACCGGCTGCATGGGAGATAGCCACAATGAGCATGACCGGCTGCATGGGAGATAGCCACAATGAGCATGGCCGGCTGCATGGGAGATAGCCACAATGAGCATGGCCGGCTGCATGGGAGATAGACACAATGAGCATGACCGGCTGCATAGGAGATAGCCACAATGAGCATGACTGGCTGCAGAGGAGATAGCCACAATGAGCATGACCGGCTGCAGAGGAGATAGCCACAATGAGCATGGCCGGCTGCATGGGAGATAGCCACAATGAGCATGACCGGCTGCATGGGAGATAGCCACAATGAGCATGACCGGCTGCATGGGAGATAGCCACAATGAGCATGACCGGCCGCATGGGAGATAGCCACAATGAGCATGACCGGCAGCATGGGACATAGCCACAATGAGCATGACCGGCTGCATGGGAGATAGCCACAATGAGCATGACCGGCTGCATGGGAGATAGCCACAATGAGCATGACCGGCTGCAGAGGAGATAGCCACAATGAGCATGACCGGCTGCATAGGAGATAGCCACAATGAGCATGACTGGCTGCAGAGGAGATAGTCACAATGAGCATGACCGGCTGCAGAGGAGATAGCCACAATGAGCATGACCGGCTGCATAGGAGATAGCCACAATGAGCATGACCGGCTGCAGAGGAGATAGCCACAATGAGCATGACCGGCTGCAGAGGAGATAGCCACAATGAGCATGACTGGCTGCATGGGAGATAGCCACAATGAGCATGACCGGCTGCATGGGAGATAGCCACAATGAGCATGACCGGCTGCAGAGGAGATAGCCACAATGAGCATGCCTGGCTGCATAGGAGATAGCCACAATGAGCATGACTGGCTGCAGGGGAGATAGCCACAATGAGCATGACCGGCTGCAGAGGAGATAGCCACAATGAGCATGACCGGCTGCATGGGAGATAGCCACAATGAGCATGACCGGCTGCAGAGGAGATAGTCACAATGAGCATGACCGGCTGCATGGGAGATAGCCACAATGAGCATGACCGGCTGCAGAGGAGATAGTCACAATGAGCATGACTGGCTGCAGGGGAGATAGCCACAATGAGCATGACCGGCTGCAGAGGAGATAGCCACAATGAGCATGACTGGCTGCAGAGGAGATAGTCACAATGAGCATGACCGGCTGCATGGGAGATAGCCACAATGAGCATGACCGGCTGCATGGGAGATAGCCACAATGAGCATGACCGGCTGCAGAGGAGATAGCCACAATGAGCATGACCGGCTGCATGGGAGATAGCCACAAAGAGCATGGCCGGCTGCATAGGAGATAGCCACAATGAGCATGGCTGGCTGCATAGGAGATAGCCACAATGAGCATGACTGGCTGCAGAGGAGATAGCCACAATGAGCATGACTGGCTGCAGAGGAGATAAGCCACACTGAGCATGACTGGCTGTATAGGAGATAGCCACAATGAGCATGACCGGCTGCATGGGAGATAGCCACAATGAGCATGACTGGCTGCATGGGAGATAGCCACAATGAGCATGACCGGCTGCATGGGAGATAGCCACAATGAGCATGACCGGCTGCATGGGAGATAGCCACAATGAGCATGACCGGCTGCAGAGGAGATAGCCACAATGAGCATGACCGGCTGCAGAGGAGGTAGCCACAATGAGCATGACCGGCTGCAGAGGAGATAGCCACGATGAGCATGACCGGCTGCATAGGAGATAGCCACAATGAGCATGACCGGCTGCATGGGAGATAGCCACAATGAGCATGACCGGCTACATGGGAGATAGCCACAATGAGCATGACCGGCTGCAGAGGAGATAGCCACAATGAGCATGACTGGCTGCAGAGGAGATAGCCACAATGAGCATGACATGCTGCATGGGAGATAGCCACAATGAGCATGACCGGCTGCATGGGAGATAGCCACAATGAGCATGACCGGCTGCATAGGAGATAGCCACAAAGAGCATGACCGGCTGCATGGGAGATAGCCACAATGAGCATGGCCGGCTGCATGGGAGATAGCCACAATGAACATGACTGCCTGCATGGGAGAAAGCCACAATGAGCATGACCGGCTGCATGGGAGATAGCCACAATGAGCATGACCGGCTGCATGGGAGATAGCCACAATGAGCATGACTGGCTGCATAGGAGATAGCCACAATGAGCATGACTGGCTGCATGGGAGATAGCCACAATGAGCATGACTGGCTGCAGAGGAGATAGCCACAATGAGCATGACCGGCTGCAGAGGAGATAGCCACAATGAGCATGACCGGCTGCAGAGGAGATAGCCACAATGAGCATGACCGGCTGTATGGGAGATAGCCACAATGAGCATGACTGGCTGCATGGGAGATAGTCACAATGAGCATGACCAGCTGCAGAGGAGATAGCCACAATGAGCATGACCGGCTGCATGGGAGATAGCCACAATGAGCATGACTGGCTGCATGGGAGATAGCCACAATGAGCATGACCGGCTGCAGAGGAGATAGCCACAATGAGCATGACTGCCTGCATGGGAGATAGTCACAATGAGTATGACCGGCTGCATGGGAGATAGTCACAATGAGTATGACTGGCTGCAGAGGAGATAGCCACAATGAGTATGACTGGCTGCATGGGAGATAGCCACAATGAGCATGACCGGCTGCATGGGAGATAGCCACAATGAGTATGACTGGCTGCAGAGGAGATAGTCACAATGAGCATGACCGGCTGCATGGGAGATAGTCACAATGAGTATGACTGGCTGCAGAGGAGATAGCCACAATGAGCATGACCGGCTGCATGGGAGATAGTCACAATGAGTATGACGGGCTGCAGAGGAGATAGCCACAATGAGCATGACCGGCTGCATAGGAGATAGCCACAATGAGCATGACTGGATGCAGAGGAGATAGCCACAATGAGCATGACCGGCTGCATAGGAGATAGCCACAATGAGCATGACTGGCTGCAGAGGAGATAGCCACAATGAGCATGACCGGCTGCATGGGAGATAGCCACAATGAGCATGACCGGCTGCATAGGAGATAGCCACAATGAGCATGACTGGCTGCAGAGGAGATAGCCACAATGAGCATGACCGGCTGCAGAGGAGATAGCCACAATGAGCATGACCGGCTGCAGAGGAGATAGCCACAATGAGCATGACTGGCTGCATGGGAGATAGCCACAATGAGCATGACCGGCTGCAGAGGAGATAGCCACAATGAGCATGACCGGCTGCATGGGAGATAGCCACAAAGAGCATGGCCGGCTGCATAGGAGATAGCCACAATGAGCATGGCTGGCTGCATAGGAGATAGCCACAATGAGCATGACTGGCTGCAGAGGAGATAGCCACAATGAGCATGACTGGCTGCAGAGGAGATAAGCCACACTGAGCATGACTGGCTGTATAGGAGATAGCCACAATGAGCATGACCGGCTGCATGGGAGATAGCCACAATGAGCATGACTGGCTGCATGGGAGATAGCCACAATGAGCATGACCGGCTGCATGGGAGATAGCCACAATGAGCATGACCGGCTGCATGGGAGATAGCCACAATGAGCATGACCGGCTGCAGAGGAGATAGCCACAATGAGCATGACCGGCTGCAGAGGAGGTAGCCACAATGAGCATGACCGGCTGCAGAGGAGATAGCCACGATGAGCATGACCGGCTGCATAGGAGATAGCCACAATGAGCATGACCGGCTGCATGGGAGATAGCCACAATGAGCATGACCGGCTACATGGGAGATAGCCACAATGAGCATGACCGGCTGCAGAGGAGATAGCCACAATGAGCATGACTGGCTGCAGAGGAGATAGCCACAATGAGCATGACATGCTGCATGGGAGATAGCCACAATGAGCATGACCGGCTGCATGGGAGATAGCCACAATGAGCATGACCGGCTGCATAGGAGATAGCCACAAAGAGCATGACCGGCTGCATGGGAGATAGCCACAATGAGCATGGCCGGCTGCATGGGAGATAGCCACAATGAACATGACTGCCTGCATGGGAGAAAGCCACAATGAGCATGACCGGCTGCATGGGAGATAGCCACAATGAGCATGACCGGCTGCATGGGAGATAGCCACAATGAGCATGACTGGCTGCATAGGAGATAGCCACAATGAGCATGACTGGCTGCATGGGAGATAGCCACAATGAGCATGACTGGCTGCAGAGGAGATAGCCACAATGAGCATGACCGGCTGCAGAGGAGATAGCCACAATGAGCATGACCGGCTGCAGAGGAGATAGCCACAATGAGCATGACCGGCTGTATGGGAGATAGCCACAATGAGCATGACTGGCTGCATGGGAGATAGTCACAATGAGCATGACCAGCTGCAGAGGAGATAGCCACAATGAGCATGACCGGCTGCATGGGAGATAGCCACAATGAGCATGACTGGCTGCATGGGAGATAGCCACAATGAGCATGACCGGCTGCAGAGGAGATAGCCACAATGAGCATGACTGCCTGCATGGGAGATAGTCACAATGAGTATGACCGGCTGCATGGGAGATAGTCACAATGAGTATGACTGGCTGCAGAGGAGATAGCCACAATGAGTATGACTGGCTGCATGGGAGATAGCCACAATGAGCATGACCGGCTGCATGGGAGATAGCCACAATGAGTATGACTGGCTGCAGAGGAGATAGTCACAATGAGCATGACCGGCTGCATGGGAGATAGTCACAATGAGTATGACTGGCTGCAGAGGAGATAGCCACAATGAGCATGACCGGCTGCATGGGAGATAGTCACAATGAGTATGACGGGCTGCAGAGGAGATAGCCACAATGAGCATGACCGGCTGCATAGGAGATAGCCACAATGAGCATGACTGGATGCAGAGGAGATAGCCACAATGAGCATGACCGGCTGCATAGGAGATAGCCACAATGAGCATGACTGGCTGCAGAGGAGATAGCCACAATGAGCATGACCGGCTGCATGGGAGATAGCCACAATGAGCATGACCGGCTGCATAGGAGATAGCCACAATGAGCATGACTGGCTGCAGAGGAGATAGCCACAATGAGCATGACCGGCTGCAGAGGAGATAGCCACAATGAGCATGACCGGCTGCAGAGGAGATAGCCACAATGAGCATGACTGGCTGCATGGGAGATAGCCACAATGAGCATGACCGGCTGCATGGGAGATAGCCACAATGAGCATGACCGGCTGCATGGGAGATAGCCACAATGAGCATGACCGGCTGCATGGGAGATAGCCACAATGAGCATGACCGGCTGCATGGGAGATAGCCACAAAGAGCATGGCCGGCTGCATAGGAGATAGCCACAATGAGCATGGCTGGCTGCATAGGAGATAGCCACAATGAGCATGACTGGCTGCAGAGGAGATAGCCACAATGAGCATGACTGGCTGCAGAGGAGATAAGCCACACTGAGCATGACTGGCTGTATAGGAGATAGCCACAATGAGCATGACCGGCTGCATGGGAGATAGCCACAATGAGCATGACTGGCTGCATGGGAGATAGCCACAATGAGCATGACCGGCTGCATGGGAGATAGCCACAATGAGCATGACCGGCTGCATGGGAGATAGCCACAATGAGCATGACCGGCTGCAGAGGAGATAGCCACAATGAGCATGACCGGCTGCAGAGGAGGTAGCCACAATGAGCATGACCGGCTGCAGAGGAGATAGCCACGATGAGCATGACCGGCTGCATAGGAGATAGCCACAATGAGCATGACCGGCTGCATGGGAGATAGCCACAATGAGCATGACCGGCTACATGGGAGATAGCCACAATGAGCATGACCGGCTGCAGAGGAGATAGCCACAATGAGCATGACTGGCTGCAGAGGAGATAGCCACAATGAGCATGACATGCTGCATGGGAGATAGCCACAATGAGCATGACCGGCTGCATGGGAGATAGCCACAATGAGCATGACCGGCTGCATAGGAGATAGCCACAAAGAGCATGACCGGCTGCATGGGAGATAGCCACAATGAGCATGGCCGGCTGCATGGGAGATAGCCACAATGAACATGACTGCCTGCATGGGAGAAAGCCACAATGAGCATGACCGGCTGCATGGGAGATAGCCACAATGAGCATGACCGGCTGCATGGGAGATAGCCACAATGAGCATGACTGGCTGCATAGGAGATAGCCACAATGAGCATGACTGGCTGCATGGGAGATAGCCACAATGAGCATGACTGGCTGCAGAGGAGATAGCCACAATGAGCATGACCGGCTGCAGAGGAGATAGCCACAATGAGCATGACCGGCTGCAGAGGAGATAGCCACAATGAGCATGACCGGCTGTATGGGAGATAGCCACAATGAGCATGACTGGCTGCATGGGAGATAGTCACAATGAGCATGACCAGCTGCAGAGGAGATAGCCACAATGAGCATGACCGGCTGCATGGGAGATAGCCACAATGAGCATGACTGGCTGCATGGGAGATAGCCACAATGAGCATGACCGGCTGCAGAGGAGATAGCCACAATGAGCATGACTGCCTGCATGGGAGATAGTCACAATGAGTATGACCGGCTGCATGGGAGATAGTCACAATGAGTATGACTGGCTGCAGAGGAGATAGCCACAATGAGTATGACTGGCTGCATGGGAGATAGCCACAATGAGCATGACCGGCTGCATGGGAGATAGCCACAATGAGTATGACTGGCTGCAGAGGAGATAGTCACAATGAGCATGACCGGCTGCATGGGAGATAGTCACAATGAGTATGACTGGCTGCAGAGGAGATAGCCACAATGAGCATGACCGGCTGCATGGGAGATAGTCACAATGAGTATGACGGGCTGCAGAGGAGATAGCCACAATGAGCATGACCGGCTGCATAGGAGATAGCCACAATGAGCATGACTGGATGCAGAGGAGATAGCCACAATGAGCATGACCGGCTGCATAGGAGATAGCCACAATGAGCATGACTGGCTGCAGAGGAGATAGCCACAATGAGCATGACCGGCTGCATGGGAGATAGCCACAATGAGCATGACCGGCTGCATAGGAGATAGCCACAATGAGCATGACTGGCTGCAGAGGAGATAGCCACAATGAGCATGACCGGCTGCAGAGGAGATAGCCACAATGAGCATGACCGGCTGCAGAGGAGATAGCCACAATGAGCATGACTGGCTGCATGGGAGATAGCCACAATGAGCATGACCGGCTGCATGGGAGATAGCCACAATGAGCATGACCGGCTGCATGGGAGATAGCCACAATGAGCATGACCGGCTGCATGGGAGATAGCCACAATGAGCATGACCGGCTGCATGGGAGATAGCCACAATGAGCATGACCGGCTGCATGGGAGATAGGCACAATGAGCATGACCGGCTGCATGGGAGATAGCCACAAAGAGCATGACTGGCTGCAGAGGAGATAGCCACAATGAGCATGTCCGGCTGCATGGGAGATAGCCACAATGAGCATGTCCGGCTGCATGGGAGATAGCCGCAATGAGCATGTCCGGCTGCATGGGAGATAGCCACAATGAGCATGACTGGCTGCATGGGAGATAGCCACAATGAGCATGACCGGCTGCAGAGGAGATAGCCACAATGAGCATGACCGGCTGCAGAGGAGATAGCCACAATGAGCATGACCGGCTGCATGGGAGATAGCCACAATGAGCATGACCGGCTGCATGGGAGATAGGCACAATGAGCATGACTGGCTGCAGAGGAGATAGCCACAATGAGCATGACTGGCTGCATGGGAGATAGCCACAATGAGCATGACTGGCTGCAGAGGAGATAGCCACAATGAGCATGACCGGCTGCAGAGGAGATAGCCACAATGAGCATGACCGGCTGCAGAGGAGATAGCCACAATGAGCATGACCGGCTGTATGGGAGATAGCCACAATGAGCATGACTGGCTGCATGGGAGATAGTCACAATGAGCATGACCAGCTGCAGAGGAGATAGCCACAATGAGCATGACCGGCTGCATGGGAGATAGCCACAATGAGCATGACTAGCTGCATGGGAGATAGCCACAATGAGCATGACCGGCTGCAGAGGAGATAGCCACAATGAGCATGACTGCCTGCATGGGAGATAGTCACAATGAGTATGACCGGCTGCATGGGAGATAGTCACAATGAGTATGACTGGCTGCAGAGGAGATAGCCACAATGAGTATGACTGGCTGCATGGGAGATAGCCACAATGAGCATGACCGGCTGCATGGGAGATAGCCACAATGAGTATGACTGGCTGCAGAGGAGATAGTCACAATGAGCATGACCGGCTGCATGGGAGATAGTCACAATGAGTATGACTGGCTGCAGAGGAGATAGCCACAATGAGCATGACCGGCTGCATGGGAGATAGTCACAATGAGTATGACGGGCTGCAGAGGAGATAGCCACAATGAGCATGACCGGCTGCATAGGAGATAGCCACAATGAGCATGACTGGCTGCAGAGGAGATAGCCACAATGAGCATGACCGGCTGCATAGGAGATAGCCACAATGAGCATGACTGGCTGCAGAGGAGATAGCCACAATGAGCATGACCGGCTGCATGGGAGATAGCCACAATGAGCATGACCGGCTGCATAGGAGATAGCCACAATGAGCATGACTGGATGCATGGGAGATAGCCACAATGAGCATGACCGGCTGCAGAGGAGATAGCCACAATGAGCATGACCGGCTGCATAGGAGATAGCCACAATGAGCATGACTGGCTGCAGAGGAGATAGTCACAATGAGCATGACCGGCTGCAGAGGAGATAGCCACAATGAGCATGACCGGCTGCATAGGAGATAGCCACAATGAGCATGACCGGCTGCAGAGGAGATAGCCACAATGAGCATGACCGGCTGCAGAGGAGATAGCCACAATGAGCATGACTGGCTGCATGGGAGATAGCCACAATGAGCATGACCGGCTGCATGGGAGATAGCCACAATGAGCATGACCGGCTGCAGAGGAGATAGCCACAATGAGCATGCCTGGCTGCATAGGAGATAGCCACAATGAGCATGACTGGCTGCAGGGGAGATAGCCACAATGAGCATGACCGGCTGCAGAGGAGATAGCCACAATGAGCATGACCGGCTGCATGGGAGATAGCCACAATGAGCATGACCGGCTGCAGAGGAGATAGTCACAATGAGCATGACCGGCTGCATGGGACATAGCCACAATGAGCATGACCGGCTGCAGAGGAGATAGTCACAATGAGCATGACTGGCTGCAGGGGAGATAGCCACAATGAGCATGACCGGCTGCAGAGGAGATAGCCACAATGAGCATGACTGGCTGCAGAGGAGATAGTCACAATGAGCATGACCGGCTGCATGGGAGATAGCCACAATGAGCATGACCGGCTGCATGGGAGATAGCCACAATGAGCATGACCGGCTGCAGAGGAGATAGCCACAATGAGCATGACTGGCTGCAGAGGAGATAGCCACAATGAGCATGACCGGCTGCATGGGAGATAGCCACAATGAGCATGACCGGCTGCATGGGAGATAGCCACAAAGAGCATGGCCGGCTGCATAGGAGATAGCCACAATGAGCATGGCTGGCTGCATAGGAGATAGCCACAATGAGCATGACTGGCTGCAGAGGAGATAGCCACAATGAGCATGACTGGCTGCAGAGGAGATAAGCCACACTGAGCATGACTGGCTGTATAGGAGATAGCCACAATGAGCATGACCGGCTGCATGGGAGATAGCCACAATGAGCATGACTGGCTGCATGGGAGATAGCCACAATGAGCATGACCGGCTGCATGGGAGATAGCCACAATGAGCATGACCGGCTGCATGGGAGATAGCCACAATGAGCATGACCGGCTGCAGAGGAGATAGCCACAATGAGCATGACCGGCTGCAGAGGAGGTAGCCACAATGAGCATGACCGGCTGCAGAGGAGATAGCCACGATGAGCATGACCGGCTGCATAGGAGATAGCCACAATGAGCATGACCGGCTGCATGGGAGATAGCCACAATGAGCATGACCGGCTACATGGGAGATAGCCACAATGAGCATGACCGGCTGCAGAGGAGATAGCCACAATGAGCATGACTGGCTGCAGAGGAGATAGCCACAATGAGCATGACAGGCTGCATGGGAGATAGCCACAATGAGCATGACCGGCTGCATGGGAGATAGCCACAATGAGCATGACCGGCTGCATAGGAGATAGCCACAAAGAGCATGACCGGCTGCATGGGAGATAGCCACAATGAGCATGGCCGGCTGCATGGGAGATAGCCACAATGAACATGACTGCCTGCATGGGAGAAAGCCACAATGAGCATGACCGGCTGCATGGGAGATAGCCACAATGAGCATGACCGGCTGCATGGGAGATAGCCACAATGAGCATGACTGGCTGCATAGGAGATAGCCACAATGAGCATGACTGGCTGCATGGGAGATAGCCACAATGAGCATGACTGGCTGCAGAGGAGATAGCCACAATGAGCATGACCGGCTGCAGAGGAGATAGCCACAATGAGCATGACCGGCTGCAGAGGAGATAGCCACAATGAGCATGACCGGCTGTATGGGAGATAGCCACAATGAGCATGACTGGCTGCATGGGAGATAGTCACAATGAGCATGACCAGCTGCAGAGGAGATAGCCACAATGAGCATGACCGGCTGCATGGGAGATAGCCACAATGAGCATGACTGGCTGCATGGGAGATAGCCACAATGAGCATGACCGGCTGCAGAGGAGATAGCCACAATGAGCATGACTGCCTGCATGGGAGATAGTCACAATGAGTATGACCGGCTGCATGGGAGATAGTCACAATGAGTATGACTGGCTGCAGAGGAGATAGCCACAATGAGTATGACTGGCTGCATGGGAGATAGCCACAATGAGCATGACCGGCTGCATGGGAGATAGCCACAATGAGTATGACTGGCTGCAGAGGAGATAGTCACAATGAGCATGACCGGCTGCATGGGAGATAGTCACAATGAGTATGACTGGCTGCAGAGGAGATAGCCACAATGAGCATGACCGGCTGCATGGGAGATAGTCACAATGAGTATGACGGGCTGCAGAGGAGATAGCCACAATGAGCATGACCGGCTGCATAGGAGATAGCCACAATGAGCATGACTGGCTGCAGAGGAGATAGCCACAATGAGCATGACCGGCTGCATAGGAGATAGCCACAATGAGCATGACTGGCTGCAGAGGAGATAGCCACAATGAGCATGACCGGCTGCATGGGAGATAGCCACAATGAGCATGACCGGCTGCATAGGAGATAGCCACAATGAGCATGACTGGCTGCAGAGGAGATAGCCACAATGAGCATGACCGGCTGCAGAGGAGATAGCCACAATGAGCATGACCGGCTGCAGAGGAGATAGCCACAATGAGCATGACTGGCTGCATGGGAGATAGCCACAATGAGCATGACCGGCTGCATGGGAGATAGCCACAATGAGCATGACCGGCTGCATGGGAGATAGCCACAATGAGCATGACCGGCTGCATGGGAGATAGCCACAATGAGCATGACCGGCTGCATGGGAGATAGCCACAATGAGCATGACCGGCTGCATGGGAGATAGGCACAATGAGCATGACCGGCTGCATGGGAGATAGCCACAAAGAGCATGACTGGCTGCAGAGGAGATAGCCACAATGAGCATGTCCGGCTGCATGGGAGATAGCCACAATGAGCATGTCCGGCTGCATGGGAGATAGCCACAATGAGCATGTCCGGCTGCATGGGAGATAGCCACAATGAGCATGTCCGGCTGCATGGGAGATAGCCACAATGAGCATGTCCGGCTGCATGGGAGATAGCCACAATGAGCATGTCCGGCTGCATGGGAGATAGCCACAATGAGCATGACTGGCTGCATGGGAGATAGCCACAATGAGCATGACCGGCTGCAGAGGAGATAGCCACAATGAGCATGACCGGCTGCAGAGGAGATAGCCACAATGAGCATGACCGGCTGCATGGGAGATAGCCACAATGAGCATGACCGGCTGCATGGGAGATAGCCACAATGAGCATGACCGGCTGCATGGGAGATAGGCACAATGAGCATGACTGGCTGCAGAGGAGATAGCCACAATGAGCATGACCGGCTGCATAGGAGATAGCCACAATGAGCATGACTGGCTGCATGGGAGATAGCCACAATGAGCATGACCGGCTGCATGGGAGATAGCCACAATGAGCATGACTGGCTGCAGAGGAGATAGCCACAATGAGCATGACTGGCTGCAGAGGAGATAGCCACAATGAGCATGACTGGCTGCAGAGGAGATAGCCACAATGAGCATGACCGGCTGCAGAGGAGATAGCCACAATGAGCATGACCGGCTGCATGGGAGATAGCCACAATGAGCATGACCGGCTGCAGAGGAGATAGCCACAATGAGCATGACTGGCTGCAGAGGAGATAGCCACAATGAGCATGACCGGCTGCAGAGGAGATAGCCACAAAGAGCATGACTGGCTGCAGAGGAGATAGCCACAATGAGCATGTCCGGCTGCATGGGAGATAGCCACAATGAGCATGTCCGGCTGCATGGGAGATAGCCACAATGAGCATGTCCGGCTGCATGGGAGATAGCCACAATGAGCATGACTGGCTGCATGGGAGATAGCCACAATGAGCATGACCGGCTGCAGAGGAGATAGCCACAATGAGCATGACCGGCTGCAGAGGAGATAGCCACAATGAGCATGACCGGCTGCATGGGAGATAGCCACAATGAGCATGACCGGCTGCATGGGAGATAGGCACAATGAGCATGACTGGCTGCAGAGGAGATAGCCACAATGAGCATGACCGGCTGCATAGGAGATAGCCACAATGAGCATGACTGGCTGCATGGGAGATAGCCACAATGAGCATGACCGGCTGCAGGGGAGATAGCTACAATGAGTATGACCGGCTGCATAGGAGATAGCCACAATGAGCATGACTGGCTGCATGGGAGATAGCCACAATGAGCATGACCGGCTGCAGAGGAGATAGCCACAATGAGCATGACCGGCTGCAGAGGAGATAGCCACAATGAGCATGACCGGCTGCATGGGAGATAGCCACAATGAGCATGACCGGCTGCATGGGAGATAGGCACAATGAGCATGACTGGCTGCAGAGGAGATAGCCACAATGAGCATGACCGGCTGCATAGGAGATAGCCACAATGAGCATGACTGGCTGCATGGGAGATAGCCACAATGAGCATGACCGGCTGCATGGGAGATAGCCACAATGAGCATGACTGGCTGCAGA
>NW_027456624.1:0-14549 GCF_040206685.1 Ascaphus truei | reverse complement strand
GGTCGGCCATTTTGCCAGGGAGAATCTTAGATCAGCCCAGGACAGTCAGGAGAGACATTACAATCAGAATGCTCTCATGACAGTTTTTAACCCAGGAGACCAGGTGATGTTATTGTTACCCAGTTGCGAGAGTAAACTCCAGGCCAAATGGCAGGGCCCATTCGAAGTACTCCGCCGTACGGGTGATGTGGACTACGAGATCGCTCAACCAGGGTCCAGGAAGGGTAAACAAATTTACCATATGAACTTGCTGAAACCCTGGAAGATGCAGCGGTCTCTATTCATCCACCCGGTGGAGGAGGAAATGGACTTGGGTCCTCAGCCTCCACGGGAGAACATCGTGAGTGACGATAAAATCCCAATGGGTAAACAGTTGTCCTCTGAACAAAAAGGGGACTTGTTAGCAATAATTACACAATTCCAGGATGTTTTTTCTGACTTACCAGGACAAACTAACTTAATTTCCCATGCAATCGAGACAGCACCTGGGGTAAAAGTACGTTCCCATCCTTATAGGTTGCCTGAAAGTCGTAGGGCTCTGGTAGAGAAGGAGGTACAAGAAATGTTACACTTAGGAGTGATTGAGGAATCATGCAGTTAGTGGTGCAGTCCAATAATTATGGTCCCTAAACCCGATGGGAAGGTAAGATTTTGTGTGGACCTCCGAAAGGTCAATGCGGTATCCAAGTTTGACGCATATCCGATGCCAAGGGTGGACGAATTAATTGACGCCCTTGGTAACGCGGAATATATATCCACGTTGGACTTGACAAAAGGATACTGGCAAATACCCTTAGAGGAAAAGTCCAAATGCAAAACAGCCTTTGCCACTGCCATGGGTTTATACCAGTTTGTGACAATGCCATTTGGACTGCATGGAGCCCCAGCCACATTTCAGAGACTCATGGATAAGGTACTGAGACCCCATAGGACTTATGCCGCAGCCTACCTAGATGACATTGTCATTTATAGTAAACACTGGCGGGCCCATCTGAATAAGCTGAAAGCGGTCCTCAAATCTCTAAGAGAGGCAGGGCTTACAACCAACCCTAAGAAATGTGCCTTGGGTAAAGCGGAAACCAAATATTTAGGGTATGCAGTGGGAGGTGGAAAAGTAAGGCCACTAGCTGACAAGGTAGCTGCCCTGAAAGAAGTTCCGACCCCCCCAAACAAAAACGCAGGTACGCTCTCTGCTGGGTTTAGCAGGGTACTACTGGCGGTTCATCCCCAACTATTCGGAAGTGGCAGCCCCTTTAACGGACCTCACAAAAAAGTGTGCCCCTACACAAGTGGTGTGGTCAAAGGATTGTCAGAGAGCCTTTGAGGACAAGGTGTCTATCAGAGGGTCCCATCCTTAGAAGCCCAGACTTCAACAGCCCTTTTATAGTGCAAACAGATGCATCAGAGATAGGGCTAGGGGCAGTGTTGTCACAACAGTTTGAGGGAGTTGAACATCCTATCCTTTTCCTGAGTAGGAAATTGTTCCCAAGGGAAAAAAATTACTCAGTGATTGAGAAAGAGTGCCTCGCAGTAAAGCGGGCAATCGAGGCTTTGAGGCATTACCTGGCAGGAGTCCATTTTACTTTGGTGACGGATCATGCTCCACTGAAATGGTTAAATAGCATGAAGGATTAAAAATGCTAGATTGACTAGGTGGTATATGGCCCTCCAACCCTTCTCATTTGAGATTCAGCATAGGCCGGGAAAAGAGAACGCAAATGCTGACTTCTTTTCTAGAGAAGGGGTGGATGGTCGGGCTTCAGCCGTGCGTAGCCCCAGCCACACACTAACAGGGGAGGAATGTGACAGGGTAAATACAAGCCACCAGTTATATGCCTGGAAAACCTATGTCTAGTCGTCAGTGCTGACAGCTAACAATTAGTGGTACTCAGCTGAACATCAAGGTGTTACAATAGTGGATCCAGCAGCCTAGAGTCAAGGTGCTGTTAAGAGAGTAGCCGATGAAGTCTGATAAACAAGTAACTGAAGTATGATTGTGACTGTCTGAGCCTTCTAGAATAAGGCTGAACTGCATATAACTGTCTTGCTAAAGTGAAACTATTTTCCTGTCTGTCTGATGAGAAGCATTTTCTTGTTGCTAAGAAAGCATTTCTTTTGTTTCTGTAAGAAGTTACTTTTTGTTTGTTGTGTGTATATATAGCATTGTGCAGTAAAGAGTTAATGACCGTGTGTGTAGTTGGCATATACCCTGCAACAGCCCAAAAATTGTAATTACACCACTGGCGGGGTAACCTTACATAGAGATCCTATTCTATTACTACTGTCATTATGCATAGCGAAGCTCTTCTGCATACACAGATACTTCTAGAGGTATGTGTTTAGGCGTTAGCCATTGTCTAAAATACAATTGTCTGGTATTCTGTTGGCTATTACCCCACTTAGATGAGAGTCTACTAATGAGAGTTGTATGACTCACACTTGACTATACTGACTTTCGATACTATTATCCGACACTAATTGTAAAGTCAAAGTGGATACATGGCTGGGTCATATATAAGGCATTGCCATCATTTATGCCATCCTCCCTTGGAGGCTCTCTAATATTCGATTTAAGTGTACTTATGTTTCTACTTACCTCTTGCACCCTATCATGCTAGCACTGTTAAGCTCAAAAGCAGATGTGATCATTTCCACTTTCTCATGTGTTTATATTTATTTTCTTTAGCATGGGGGGCAAATAATATTATATGCCGTTATATACCGTTGATTTATCAGGTGCTAAGCAATTACACAGAGTAGTCACTATGTAGTATAACGAGACACTGGGGTATATCTATCTGTACAGATATTTCAGGCGGCTGTATCTATAAATATATTCAACTGGTCACATAATCTTTACATATATAGGCATTAATCTTTACCTTTATTATAGGATGCAACGTTGAACTTATTGACCTATCAATTACCATCATCAATGTTACCCCTCTAGCTGAGATACATGTATATAGGATACCGTTGCACACTCTATATTGTTATCTTTGCTCTCAGGACAATTTGATCCCTCTTCTACACGGGTTTGGGTTACTTCCATATCTATGACAATAGATTATATGTTAGGTACCCTCTTGCCATATTTTTATTATATGTTTGTTTATCTCACATTTTATACATATGTCTTCCATTCGGATCAAAAGAAGATTTTAAGATACATCTGCCTATTTGTTATTAGATATGTCTCTCCTACCACACTGGCAGGAGACATCGATTTGATCGAGCTTTTTTCTGCTATATATCTATTTTAGCGGCGATGTATATAGACAACAAGTCTTAGAACGTATTTACATTCCATTCATTATTTTGGGTCTGAGTGTAGTATTTGGTGGGGGGTTTCTGCCCTAGGGGTCAACTTTTGTCTGTAAGGCTATGTGCCTTTCTCTGTGGTGGGTTGTTTACTGATAATGCAATGTCTGCATCAGCCTGCAGGGGGAGTGCTGTGTTCACATATCACACAGACTGTTCTTCCGGATACTTCCCTAAACACTGGAATGGGGTCTAAAACTGCTTAATCAGCACATTGTAACAACCCGCACTGACTTTTATTTCAATTTCTATGCTTGCTTTGGGAACACAAACAATCTTTAAGATACTCTTCTAAGATCTGTGCCCAGTGTTGATACTGTTACTATCCTTGTGCCAAACATGTTTCTGGATATCACTGTGCGCACAAGTAAGGCTGCGGTCAAAGTCACTGCTACAGCGCACACCTCGGCGTGCGCTGTGCGTGTAAGCACCGCCCCTCAATGGGGAAGGGCCCAGTACTCACCTTCACGCTGAAGGTGCAGCGCCCCCACCGGCGGTTCACCCAATGAGGGCGAACCAGCCGCGTGACGTGATGGCCACGCCCCCTCAAATCCCCGACCACGCCCCCTCCCGTCGCATGCTCGCTCTCTCCTGGAGACCGCAGATCGCGGTTAGCGCTGTGCACGTGACGCCCCCCCCCCCGCCGGGCGCGCGTGTCACAGTCATGACTGGGACCGCAGCTTCAGGCTGCGCTTATAGTGTCGGCAACGCCACGTCGCCTGAAAAAAAAAGCATTGCTGCCGTCGCAAGCGCTTTCCAAAAATTTGGAAGCCGATAAAATTAGATTTTTCAGAGGTGAACGCCACATGTGACAGCCTGTGAACCAATCAATGGCCAGGTCGCTAGCGATGTCGCCGAAAGTGAAATTATAACTTTCGCGGGTGACGTCACCCGTCGCGTCACCGTCGCGCGCACTATAAGCATGGCCTAAGGCTGCGGCCACGCGGCCCCTGAGCGCACTCATGCTTGAAAGCGGTGACGTCACCAACTCTCCAACCATGAGCGCTCGGCTGTCCTGCATATTTTTCTTGAAGCGCGAGTGGAGGGGAGGAGTGTGTGTGTGGGGGGGGGGGGGGTGTGGCCAGGGACGTGTCTGAGCAGTGACTGGTGCTGATTGATTGCTGAAGGTCATGTGCTGATTGCTGAAGGTCCCTTTCACCCCCAATGTTTTCTTAAATGTATAGTCAACATTTACAAATTTATCTGGTTATAAATGTCAATGTTACATTAGAAAATAGAGGAAGAAGAAAATATAATGTAATAACTTTAAAATGGCTCACAGCAATTACTCTGTAAATTTCTAAAAGAACTGTATGATTATCTGGATAACAATGTGATTGTTTGTAATATACTGTGCTGTTAATGTATATTTCATGTGTTCCATGTATATCTTTTCCTCAATAAAAATATATTTAAAAAAATGTATCCTAGCATCCATCCTGCAATGAATCAACTGATGCAACTGTCAGTGTGTGGATGGAAATGAAATCAGTATGATCCAATTAGATTAATATGGTATAACTCCAGACTATGCATAATATGTTTGCAAAGGTGATGTTATCCTGTGAGTTAGCACTGTAACGATAACTCTTTTACTAACAATCCCTCCAACATTGGCCAGTCTTACTAAGAAGTCAAACAATTTCCAAGCTGCAACAACACCTCTGATATGAAATACAGCAGTTTAAAAACGGTAACCACATCTCAATTGTTAATGATGAAAATTAAACTAACACATATACTAAGCGCTCAACCTATTTACAAAACGGTGATTAAACTAAATAGTGCAATGATACAAAGGATTAATAACCTCTATAGTGCAATAAACAAAATGAACAATATTAAACCCCCAAAAAACATGTGAATGAAGCAAGAGGGTGGCTGCCTAAGGACAAACAACAACCCTATCCATATGGGCTAATGGGGAATAATGACAAATACGAGAACAGTCCTTGGCGCACTACCAGGTCAATGAACCTGGATAAAGAGTCCAAAACCTCTGAATAACGTCCGTATGTCACACTGATGTTAATCTTGGACTCTCTTAGAAGTGAATCAGTATCTGAAAACAAATGAGACAGGAAAAAACATTGCGCAGTATCCCTGGTTTTGGAGATCACACAAAAGTAGGAGCTAACTACTCACATAAAAGCAGAAAGCATAGACCTTGAAAGGTATCTTTATCTTGTGCTTCAGTGTATGGTACTGGACAGCAGTGGGTCTCTGGTTCCTCTGCATTTTTGTCTTCTCCAAAGCTCAATCGATAATGGAAGCCACGACACACATAAAATGCAGAAATGATGCAAATAGTGTAGTACCGTAACACATTTAATAAAACAATAAGATCACAAACAATTGCACTCACATGCTAATGGATCTTAAAAACAGATGACAGATGTGCCGTCTGCAGGCTTGAATGCCGGGTGCATGGTGTATGGGTAGAGGTTAGATCGTGGAACTGTCTCCTCCTCCTCGGCCGCGACTCGGAGCACCAGACCACCTCTGATGACGTCACCAATCCACCGCCGTTCCCCTCCTCAGCCTGCTCCTGCACGTATCTCACGCTAGTCCTAGCTCCCCCCTACGTGCGTTTCGTGACTCGTGACCTCACTTTGTCAGGGATATGATACCCTTCCTATTAGAATTGGATGTAGATAGGAATATTTTGGTGAAGGTGATCTCTAATACAAATCACCTTACCTACCCACAGTTCAGGCACACTTGTATATATTCCATATGTAAAACTGGCAATAATGCCATAAAAGGACAAAAATATACCTATATGCAAGAGACATTATGTGTCAAAATAGAACTATGTATATGCCATACCCAATTTGGAAATAAGGAGTACATATGATACAATGCATAAGTAACTCATGTGAGAATATTGGGCGAGATAATTCTTATATAATTTGCAACACAGTGATTTGCCAAGAGAAAACAAAATTGATGAACTCATGTGCTACATTTAAATCACTTGGATGCAATATATATATAGTGCCACAAATTATTGATGATCCTTCTGGAAACGCTGCTGATGTCGCAGTAATATTGAAATTTACAGTTGAGGTAAAATAAACAAAATAAATAACTGCCTAGAAATTTTGGGCATTAAAGAAAAGCAATATTACCACTCCTCTACGGGGATTTTTAAACATTGGTTTTTTTTTGGTTCATCACGAGTCCAAAGGGAGGGTCCCGTCGGGCCTCCCCCCATCACTGGTACTGGGTCCCGGGAGAGCTGTCTGCAGCTCTGAAAGGGGCTTTGAGGCATACATACATTTACGCATACACTGCACACACATACATGCAATCATAGATACATACACGTGTACATGCATATACATACAGTGATAGACACAGAGCAATTGTCTTAGACACATACAGCCACTGATAAACACAGAGCAAACTGACCCCTCCTTATAGCCGTACTCACAAACAGACTTCCATGGGAGCTCTGACGTCCCTGAAACTGCCCAAGATTTTGTCAGTCTCCATGGAATTCTGGGAGACTTGAACAGTCTGGAAATTGAGGGCCCACCTGATACTATGGCCCACTGGGAAAATGGGGGCCCAGTGACAGTTCAAGCCTGCCTGGTTTAGATTACAATACATGTCAGAAGAGTTATCTTAATGATAAAAATGTACAGCACAATGTCTTCTTAATACTACATTGTTAGTCAGTACAGTATTGCATTATTTATATTTTTCACATTGCAAACTATGTATGCAGCACTTTACAGTGAACAGTAAAACACTATATTTACACTATAGGGGTAAGAGTAAATAGGTTGAAAAAATGTGTTGTATGGTGCTCTAAAGAAGAAACCGTAGTAAAAAATAGAATGATGTCTGGAAAAACAACCCTATATTATATAACTGTCCAACAGGATGTAGCCTGGTAGATTATGATCCCACGTAGCATAGCGGTAAGGATAAATTCATATACACCTGCCGGTGACCAGTAGATTAAACATCCTGTAACAATGGACAATAATTGAATGAAGGGGGTTAAATGGGAATAAACTCACTTGGGATAAATGTCCACGATAAGCAGCAAGTCCAATGTATCCAGTGACCCAGGGTTGAGTGTGCCTCCGTCTGTAGATGAACACCAGAGAAGAAAAGGAAGGAAAAACGGAGCACTATATCCAGTGCTGATAATGCAGCAAAAGACCACCAGGATGCGTTCCCATAAAAATAAAGCTAGTGTAATGGATCAAAATATTGTACAAAACACACCAACGCGTTTCGGACTATGAATATCCCTTTATCAAGGTGAATACACAAATACCATTAGGAGTGTAATTTATATTGAATCGCGGCACCATAAGGACCAATTACCGTTACTTCCGTGTGCGTCACGTGACCCGCGACACGTGACCCATGACCCGTGACGTCAGCACGCCGGTAGATGCTGCACAAGTGCATAGCCAATACCAGCGTGTGGAGTCACTGCGCAAGAGGACCTGAGGGGCGCGGCATGCGTGTTAAACCAGGAACACGCAATGCCTAAACATACCCCTCTAAGTCCGTTTGCTGGAAATAGCGCGTGATATCACCCCCATGGGATGTTATTTGATCACTAACTAATTGTTTTTAATATTATCTCTTGTGTTATGATTTTAATTTGTATGTCTTTGTGTATCCGTAGTGGTAATTATCTGGAGTGTTATTGTTTAGTGTTAATAACGTTTTGATTTATGTCTCCTGGTCCTGACCCATGGGGGTCATGTTGCCTAGCAGCACAATGCATAGTGACGTTTGGTCACGTGCCGATCGACGTGTTGATATCACGCGCTATTTCCAACAAACGGACTTAGAGGGGTATGTTTAGGCATTGCGTGTTCCTGGTTTAACACGCATGCCGCGCCCCTCAGATCCTCTTGCACAGTGACTCCACACGCTGGTATTGGCTATGCACTTGTGCAGCATCTACCGGCGTGCTGACGTCACGGGACATGGGTCACGTGTCGCGGGTCACGTGACGCACCCGGAAGTAACGGTAATTGGTCCCTATGGTGCCGCGATTCCGTATAAATTACACTCCTAATGGTATTTGTGTATTCACCTTGATAAAGGGCTATACATAGTCCGAAACGCGTTGGTGTGTTTTGTACAATATTTTGATCCATTAAACTAGCTTTATTTTTATGGGAACGCATCCTGGTGGTCTTTTGCGGCATTATCAGCACTGGATATAGTGCCCCGTTTTTCCTTCCTTTTCTTCTCTGGTAAGAGTAAACAGGACATATTAAACTCCCCAGTACCGAGATTATAATAAAAGTGATTGTATGGGAGACATACAAATACAGGAGGAATAAATGTAAGATACTAAGGAATGTCTGTTCACGGCAAAGATGGTAATGGCATTTGGGAGAGGGAGTATTAGAATCTGGCTTACAATGAAAACTGAGGAGCTCTGTCTAGTAGATTGAGTTTTACATTGTAGAAGGACTTATACAGGGAGTTTGCCAATGGGCACTCAGAGACTTGGGATTTTATTGCAATATATTGGGGTGTACAGATACATTTAAGTATAATTTTCATAGAGGTCATACCTTAAACTGAAGGAGTTAGTGATTTCTCACAGTACTCGTGCATAGAGTGAAAAATGGAGAGAGAGGTTCTCAACACAACCCTGAGATAAATATGAGGTAGAGGAACTGATGATGAAAAGGATAAACAAGAGAACTACAGAGAAGAATATGCAGGGGGATGAGTGCTTTGTGATGGATACCAATTGAAGATTAGAGGAATAGCTACAGTTAATCTTGGCCTTGGAGCATTTGGCTATGTCTTAGGGCAGCAGCTGAGAAGTGAAATGCAGGGGAAGAAGTAGATGGAGTCAAATATAAAACATGCATAGATAGGTCTTGTGAGTAGCGCTCTAGGCCTATCTGGCAGAGATGTGGGTATTACATTCCATATTATTTTCATGTGATTGAAACTGAATAGACTGATGCAGGAGTGACAACTAAACGTTATATCACCATTGATGTAGTAGTCAAAATAACCTGTATTAATATGACTTAAATATTATTTCTAACAAATATATATCAAGAGATTTAACTCTCAGTGAAGAATTAGACCCCAAATAGCAGAGAATCCTTAGTTCACAAATGCCAATATCAATTAGGTTCTAATTAGTGTGGACATAGCAAAAACCAATACAGTCAAAATTATAGAAATATAAAGAAGTGGCCATTTTAGCAGGGTTTAGCATTAGCATCTTAAGAGTGCTGCATTTTAAAGTGACATCTGTAAGTGACAATATATAATTAGACTATAGTTTGACTAGAGGTGGACTGGGGACTGGATCTTTCTGTAAACTCTTCTGCACAAGGCAACAAACGGTAAGCTTATCTGACAACACTATTATCCCATGCTTGTTAGCCTGCATTTTTAACCCTCCCATGCACTTTATTTACTGCAGCCGCTCCCTACACTTGACTGCACAAAACTGCCTCTCCCATCCCCCTCTCCCTCCCCCCTAAAATCCCTCTGCAAACCCTGAATAGGCCCTAGCATTGCAAATGCAGCAAAACATTTTGGCAAGGAAAAGGCATACCTCTGCTGTTTACTCTGCACACACTCACTTGGCTCACAGCAGCCTCATGCAACATTACCTACCTCCTGTTAAAAATAATGAACCTGCTAGTTATCTCAACACTGTTCTGGATTACACAAAAGCCTTGCACTATCTACTGAATGTTGGTCGAGAACTCTGAAAACCAGCACACCAACTACCACTCACTCTAATGGCAAACATCACAAATTTACACCTTGCAAACAACTACTCAAATTTCTATTTATACTCTTACTCTCGTTAGCAGGTTATATTGAACTTAACCCAGCCCCCTCCTCCCTTTTCAAATCTGTCCCATACAACTGAGAATACCCCCTTCAAATAATAATAATAATTCCAAAAAGGTCTATCTGTCGTCCTTATAAATATCCAGAGCCTGCTGTCTAAAGTAAATGAAGTAACGGCAGGGTGCCTTATGCATAAACCCAAATCCATAATTCTCACAGAATCATGACTAACTCCTAAAACTCTCGATGCAAATATCGCCATTCAGGGTTACTCCATTTCTAGGAGAGATAGGTCAAAGAGAGGAGGAAGGGTGTTATATTATATTGCAGACACCTTACAATTTACACTGCTAAATTGCCCCCAAAGCCCACTCTCTTTTAAAATACTACTTGGCAAAATCTTCCTACCCTTTTCTAAGCCCGTCCTGATTGCTGGCATCTACCGCCCCCCTAAAGCCCCTCTACAGTCCCTGACTCATATCATCCAGTCTCTTGGCTCAATTTCCTCTCTGAATGATAAGAGTGAGTGTGTAGTTCTTGGGGTTTTTAGCTACAATTGGCTCGACCCTAAAAGCAACAAAATCCAGATACAACTCAAGTTACTTAACCCAACGCAACTCATTTCCCAACCCACACGGACAAACCTGAGATCTCACAACCATTCCTTGCTAGACCGGATTCTCTCCTCTAATCCCAGCAGAATCCAATCCTCTGGCATCCTTCCTGACATTTTCAGTGACCATGCAATAGTGCAGGAGTGTGCAAAGTGGGGGGCGCGCAAGATTTTTCAGGGGGTGGCCCGGCGGTTGCAGAGGTCCCGCACTCTTCCCCATGGCATTTAAATTAAATGCCGGGGGATCGCGTCTGGCCTCTGCAATGTCTCCTATGTTGTCTTCGGCGATGCATCACCATGGCAACACAGCATCAACATGACATATCGTGACCCTGCAGCGTCATTTGACACCAAAGATTAGGAAGGAGTGGGCGTGAGCCGGTGAGTAGAGCAGGCAGGTGTGCGCAGGGGGTAAAGTTTGTGCACCCGAGCAACAGTGTTCTGTGTAAGGAAAATCAAACCACCCCAATCAAGCCCTAAAGTTCTCCTCACTAGAACATTTAGAAACTTTAACCCACAACAGTTTCTGGCTGACCTTACCAGCTGCCCTTGGTACATAATCGACTTGATTCCCGACCCCGATTCTGCACTCGACTATTTCTAATCCGAGTCCTTAAAACTCTGTGATACCGATACTCCACTACGCAGAATAAGAGTACGGGGGGCCCCACCTTTTGTGGGTTACAACTGACCTTATAGTGCTCTACCATTTCAGGGGTGCTTGTGGAAAAGCTACAAAGTAACTGGCACTACCAAGGATCTTCATAACTACAGATGCTTGTGGAATATGTGTACAAGGCAAACAAAACACGCAAAAGCACAATATTACTCTGACAATCTTCGCCAGAATACATCAAAGTCAGCTAACTTCTGGAAGGTTATCAACAATTTATTCCAGTCTTCTAGCCATCAAGAACCATGTAATATCATTAAGGAGAATATTACTCTGACACATCCCACTGACATTGCAAATGCATTCAATGAATACTTTGTGGGATGTGCTACTAACTTATTAGCTAAACACAATCCAAACCACAAACATGAACCTAATTTGGAGAGTACCCCTATAGCCCCACCGTCTCCCAACACTGCCCACAATGTTCAATTTGTCTCAGTATCTGAAGAGGAGATTACACAAGTGCTCCTCAGATTAGAACTAAATTCCTCAAACTTGGTGCCCCAGCCATTGCCAAACTGATTGCTTCCCTAGTCAACTCTATGCTGTCTGCAGGCCATTTCCCTAAGACCTGGAAAACTGCCAGAGTTGTCCCAATCTTCAAAAGTGGGGACAAAAACACTGTCTCAAACTACAGGCCAATCTCTCTTCTCCCAATACTATCCAAAGTCATGGGAAAATGTGTTAACTCCCATTAAAGCAATTACTATACCAAGACATATTTCCCTAGCCAATTCCAATCTGGCTTTTGCCCCAAACACTCTACAATCATAAAAGTTTGCAATGAGATCCAGTGTGAAAAGGAACTGGGACAACTTACTGGTGCAATATTCCTAGATTTTGCAAAGGGCTTTGATACTGTTGATCATGTTATCTTGCTAAACAAACTCCAGTGCTCTGGAATAGGGAAGCATGCTTAAAACCGGTTTCATTCCTACCTATCAGGTAGATCCCAACACTTGTCTATCACAGGCTCTAACTCCAACCCATTGGATATCATCTGCGGTGTCACATAAGGCTGCAAACCTGCTGCGGCCGGCGGGGCGCACGGCCGCAAACCACCAGACCCTTGTCCGAGTAGTCCCTGCCCCCGCTGCCTCCTTCCGACAGGGCTGACTACGTACTGTGACGCGTCAGCCGGCCGATGCTGCAAGAATCTTGTGAATTTCGGCGTTGACGCGTCACGTGGTATGCGAGTCAGCCAATGGGGAGGAGGGAAGGGAAGGAGCTAGGTGGGAGGCGCCTTGGGCGGGGAGCAGGGAAGGAGCTGCGTGTTATTAAAGCGTGTGTATGTGTGTGTATATATATATATATATATATATGTATATGTATGTGTGTGGGGGGGTGGACGGCACCACAATCGGAGCCCGCCCCCCTCCCTCCCACTCCCGCCCTCCTTCCTCTCCGGCTCCTGGCTCCCTACAGACTGCATATCGCGGTCTGTGTCTGTCAGCGCCCCGCCTGTCTGCAGTGCGGGTGCGCTGACTGAGGTAGCGGGACCTTAGCCTTAGGCTCTGTTTTGGGCCCCCTACTCTTTTCAGTGTTCATTAATGATCTTCCTACAGCTTGTAAGGGAGCTTCAATATTCATGTATGTAGATGACACTACACACAGCCCTAATCTCTCCTACCTTGAACACGTACTTCAATCTGAATTTTTGAAACTTGAAGATTGGATTTCCCAAAAACTACTGTTTTTAAACACTGACAAGACTGTAACAATGGTATTTGGGACCAATGCTAAATTTTTAAAGCTTCCAATGAATGAGCTCCAGATCGGAAACAACGTTAATACCATCCTAGCCCCTGTTACTAGTTTTAAATACTTGGGCATATGGTTTGACTCCCATTTAACATTTGGGATGCACATTGTTACCCTGACATCCAAAACATATGCCAAACTAGATGTACTTTATAGGAAGAAATCCTCCCTAAATCTGCTGGTCAGAAAGTGTACAGTATCACACAGCAGATGCTAATACCAATTATAGACTATGGGGACATAGTATATGGCATGGCACCCCAAACCCACCTTAGCAAACTTGATACCCTCTATAATTCAATATGATGTTTTGTTCTCCAATTCAACTGCAACACACATCACTGCGAAATGCTCAAAGAACTAGATTGATCATCACTTGAGTCTACGTGCAAAGTTAATCTTTCCTGTCTTGCCTTCAAACCCTTTCTGGGCAAGCTACCCGTCTATCTGAACAAGCTCCTCGACCTCACCCCTACCACATGCAGCACTTATCATCTGAGATCTGACTCCAAAAGACTGTTCTTGGTCCCAAGATTCAACAAAGTGTTCGGCTGCTCCTCCTCTTACCACGCACCCCAAAACTGGAACAATCTACCGGAGACTCCCACAGCCGCCACCAGTCTAAATTCTTTCAAAAATAAAGTTGTCTCACATTTTAATCTGGTCTCTAACTGTTACATATGCCTATAACATATATTATCTCTTACTGTGCATGCAATGTCTTGTATATAATTTATACCCTGCCCACTTAATGTAACTATGTATTTGCAACCATGTATCTGTCATCATATCTCTGTGCCCAGGACATACTTGAAAACGAGAAGTAACTCTCAATATATTACTTCCTGGTAAAACATTTTTATAAATAAATAATACATTTTTAAATTATAGAAGTCTCTAGAACTGCAAGATTTTACAATGAAGTATGTAGTTGTGACACATAATTAACTGTACACACAGTTTTTAATTTGCATTAGCTTAATTATGTTTTGATGAAGGACATTTAAAAGCATTTAGTGATTTTCATTGTTCTAACCTTTAACTCAAACCTATGGCCAGTAAAAAAAGATATGTAATACAAAAAGTAGGATGTGCCAACAGAACAGTTACAATGTTTTTGCATCATTTACTCATGGGGCCATAACCCCATAGAGCAAAAAATTACTGTATAAATGAATCAACAAATGGTAATACATAACTGTTCTCACACTGGTTCAAGGGGAAGTTCTCAAACATTTGTCTTGTTTATGCACATTCCATCTGCCAGTTTACACAAGGAAGGTACGTTTTAAAGTGCTGACACTTAGTAAAACTTTAGGTGTAAAAGAATATAATTATCATAATATATTTCAGGTAAAAATG
>NW_027456623.1:0-14556 GCF_040206685.1 Ascaphus truei | reverse complement strand
CATAAAATAGCATGAATGAATACACAAAAATATTTAAAATGAGTAACACAAGTCTCTGCCAGTTGGAGATTGTCCAGGTGATGTAAGTACAAGTTAATGCCCCTGTCTGATGTGACAGACTCGGGCAAGAGTGACCTTTGAGAGGTATAAATCCAGAGTGGTAGCTGGGATGGAAAGCGCTACCAACTGTGCAGGTAATGAAGTGTGTAGAAATGGGAAGGTGCCGTAGGCATCAAATATGGAAAAAGCTCACCCAGACTTCAAACTCTTTGCGCTGGTGGCTCCTTTTGTTTCCTCCTTCACAGCCTCGCTGCAGAAACTCCGCTGCACAGCTCTCCTGGGCTTGCACACCAGGGATGGAACTACTCACAGGGCGCCGGGTTTCCGGGTATGACGTCACGGCCGGACGTGACGCACCAACCCTTCCCGGCTGTGCCTGGAGCTGCCGCAGCATACAGGGGCTGAGAGCCGAATTTCACACACCTCACACAGCTTCAAAGTTCCACAGCCTCCGCAGTACACTCTCCAAGGGACTCCACGTTAGACCACCAGGACTGGGGCAATGAGACAGGGATGCACAAGAGCTGCAACCCCTCTAGACTCCTCCTCCTACGCGAACACTAAACAACACACAAAGAGTAAATGTAAATCCTGAATTCATTAACTCAATTTAACATTTCAACATTTTATTAATCCAATACGTCCCCCTCCATCTAGGTTCTCCAAATGTTATTTTAGTGTAATGTGTGTTTTTTTTTTTTTTGTTTTTTTTTTTCTACCCAGGTGATCCATACTCTTCTTGTATG
This sequence comes from Ascaphus truei, assembly GCF_040206685.1. Classification (NCBI taxonomy): domain Eukaryota; kingdom Metazoa; phylum Chordata; class Amphibia; order Anura; family Ascaphidae; genus Ascaphus; species Ascaphus truei. Next base: position 13,750 of record NW_027456623.1, on the reverse strand, counting down.
GGATGCAATTTAATCATGCATTTAAGGCTATTCTGTTGAACATCACAGGACTCACCGATTGGGTATCCAATTAAGTAAGGGAGTTCATCATTTAAGTGTACTCTTGGAGTGTTGTATAGTATTTTTAGCACATTTTTATTATATGCCATTTATTGATTTATATACTTGTGGCAAATTTGAGGAATATCCCAAGATGTAATGTTGAAATGTTAAATTGAGTTAATGAATTCAGGATTTACATTTACTCTTTGTGTGTTGTTTAGTGTTTGCATATTTGTTATGTAGTATAAACAGTGGGACTTTGTAATGTTTAATAATAATGTATCAATTCATTCAAATGTTATGTTGTTGTATTGTAATTTTTCTTTATACACCTTGTTTTTTTGTGACATGAACCATTACATGGGGGTTGTGCTGAGGGTGTGAGATTGTCATTGGAAGCCAATTAGGCTAATTGATGACCGCTGTCTAGATGGGTATTTATAGTCCACTCTAAACACCCCCATGGTATCCCTGATGAAAGCACGTCACGTGCTGAAACGCGTAGGAGGAGGAGTCTAGAGGGGTTGCAGCTCTTGTGCATCCCTGTCTCATTGCCCCAGTCCTGGTGGTCTAACGTGGAGTCCCTTGGAGAGTGTACTGCGGAGGCTGTGGAACTTTGAAGCTGTGTGAGGTGTGTGAAATTCGGCTCTCAGCCCCTGTATGCTGCGGCAGCTCCAGGCACAGCCGGGAAGGGTTGGTGCGTCACGTCCGGCCGTGACGTCATACCCGGAAACCCGGCGCCCTGTGAGTAGTTCCATCCCTGGTGTGCAAGCCCAGGAGAGCTGTGCAGCGGAGTTTCTGCAGCGAGGCTGTGAAGGAGGAAACAAAAGGAGCCACCAGCGCAAAGAGTTTGAAGTCTGGGTGAGCTTTTTCCATATTTGATGCCTACGGCACCTTCCCATTTCTACACACTTCATTACCTGCACAGTTGGTAGCGCTTTCCATCCCAGCTACCACTCTGGATTTATACCTCTCAAAGGTCACTCTTGCCCGAGTACAGGGGGATTAACTTGCACTTACATCACCTGGACAATCTCCAACTGGCAGAGACTTGTGTTACTCATTTTATATATTTTTGTGTATTTATTCATGCTATTTTATGCTATTGTTTTATATGTGGTTTATACATAAAGTGGCTGCTGAGCCTGATCCCAACTAATATAGCGCTTCCCTGGTTGTTTTCTTTATTGTCCTTATTCAGCAAGGTTTGGGTACCTTGCATTGGAAGCTGCTTATGTGTTTGGATCATTTTGGTTCCGTCTGCCATTTTTTGTGCTATAACCACAATTAACCCCTCTCACTCCTAATGGTTCATGTCACATAACCTATTAATGGTATAAAAGTATATGTATTCATAGGATTTAACTACTCACATCATCAAGGTGTATTTTCGTTTCCATTCAATTTATTATAAAAAATTTTTTTTTTTTTTTAATCACACTTGGATTTATTTAATAATCCATTACACGGTGAGTGGTTTCAGGAACAGATCACCAGGCGCACGAATTTTTCTTTTGTTTGCTTACACAATGTTTCACAGCAGTCGCGCACTCCAACTCCAACTCTCCCCAAGATCTCCTATCCTCCAGTCGGTAGCCCACACCACATCCACGACAAACTGCCTGCAGCTGTCCTCCGCGTCTGAATCCAATACACCTCCGCCACACAGACTCACCGCGTGTCTCCTCCGCCACTTCAACTTTGGCGCCAAAATCAGGAGGGGGGGTGTCGGGAGGAAGGGGGTGAGTGAGGAACAGGCTGGGACTCGGAGGGCCGTGTGGGATATGCTGAAGAGGGGGGGTGAGTTAGGAGCAGGCTTGGACTCGGAGGGCCGCGTGGGCTATGCTGAGGATGGGGGTAGGTGTGGGGGCCTGGGGGGGAGGAAATGGATGCCGGTGGTGGGAGGTAAGGAGCAGGTTGCGGCTGAACTCGCCGTTGCTAGCGGACGTGTAGGGCTTCCGGCCACCTTCCTTCCCTCCTCACTCCCTCCCGATCAGGCGCGCGGCGGCCATTTTTTTAAAAATTAGCGCGACCCCGTTACTAACGCGGTGGTCTCGGGGTGGACCCCGAGGACCGCGCTATAACGGGGTTTGTGTGTGTGTGTGTGTGTGTGTGTGTCCCAAATTACATGCAAGGTATATGGAAGTAAAGAAAAAACGACTTCCAGTAGAGACCACCGTTAAGAAAATTTAATTTAGATCTGTGACATGGAAAGCCTAATAGGGTAAATATGGAGGCGATAGGGAACCAGGTGGGGGTGGTAAATCAGAAAACATACTTGCAGCAGACACAAATGCATGTAAAGACAAGGTAGGAAGACACTTCTTTGATGACGTTTCAGTCTTAACTGTTTCATCACAGAAAGCAATTAAATAAAACTCAAGTATCAAAGGTTCTAACAAAATCAGTATATCATATATTTTATATATAATGCTAACAGAAATAAATATGAGTAGCACCATTCAAATAATTCAACATTTTTATAATATAAAGTACCTTTATCTCCCAAAAAGTAAATTGGAAGCTCTGAAGAAGAACCTTACTGTGTTTCCAAAGGTCCTCGCTACATACAGATGGGATATTGTGATAGTTAAGTTTCAAGAAAAGTCATTTGTTTTGTGTAAGCAATGTAAAGGATTTAATAATGTCAAATAAAGCAATTTCTTATATTATTTCCAGAGGGATTTGTGGATTTATCTATCCTGTTTGAGGTTTTTTTTTACATTGTATTTTTGAGACGATTTTCATACAGTCGCCAGACAACAGATAAACAAATAGCCCTTGTGCACTAAATAGCGAGAAAAAGAGTACTACCCTTTGGAAAGAAGGGAGGAAAAAAGTACATAAGACAAGAGGAAGGAGGGAGGATTATAACCCTCCTAAATAACAGACCTGAGGTACGTGTTAAACTGATCATTCAAACACTGCAGTAAACCAGATGACCAATGGCAACACAAGGAGTGCTTTGAAACCTATATACAACAAACCAAATATAATTTCACTTGGGGTCAGTGCCGTCATCCACATGGTTCTGATAACATATTTAAGAATCTTATCATTTTAGAACCTGAGCATAGGTCCATTGATCAAATGAATACGACATTTTTAACTAGTATACAAATACTGAGGCCAAGACTTGTATACATATATATTTTAAGTTGCTATCTGCAGAGCAGTAATTTTTCTTATCTTTTGAACTTGAACTGCCTGTTGGAGTCACAGACCTAAGTTAACATCATGATAATAGTAACACTGTACTCGCTAAGGACAATAACATAATGCTGATCCGGGTTTTCTCCTGTGAAGACCATATTCTAATGGGTATGATATGAGAAACTTTTGCACGATGACGCGAACTATACAAAAGGTGTCTTTTTCTTAGAAGAAAAAAAAAAAACAGCACCCAAGTCAGTTCGTAAGCATTGTCATTGTGCATTGCAATGTCTCCAAATATACGAATTCAAGAAATGTGCTAAAATCACTAGATTCCCTTAATGCTGAGACTATTATTCGGGCACGCTCACCATGCTTTGTTCACGGGTGAGATTTTGCTGACAATGTACCAATTTAGTGACATTAGCCTTTTATCGTATTTTGGGTGGTGGGAGAGGGAGAAATGCTTAAAATATTTAATGTTGCAAATGCATTTTGGACAGTTTCTCACATCCCTATTAATGAGCTGTCGTACAGAAGCTGTTTTTACATAATGCTGTAGCCACAAAGCTAAGTTTATCTCGGGGAACTTTATGTCCTGTCTTGTTTTACAGAATGTCATTATGTCCCCTGATAAAACGGAGTTGAGTGTATCTAAGCCTGTACAGGTAATCCTCGCTATCCAACGTGTCACTTTACAATGGTATATCCAACACTTTACAATGTACACTGGCGACACACTTTATTCGAGCTTGGCTAGTCCCACGAATTCGGGTATACCCGGGTGTATTGAGGTTTGTGACTGTTTTCTGCCCGAGTGCATTGAGTTATTTTCGAGGCAGGGATTGAAGCATTTTATTCCCTCTGGCTGCAATACTGCACAGTATATATATATATACTGCATTACAATTCATGAATTTATGCCATCTGGTAGACACGCGAAGCATTGCAGCCTATTAAATCCTAATCATTATTATTTAACAGATCAGCCGCCCATCAGCCAGGCATGAACCCAGGCTGGGAAGGCAAATGCAACGGGGCTTGTCAGAGGTGAGGAGCGGCGCATTCCAGGTATCTGCCAGGTACATACCGGGTATTTGCTCGAATAAAGTGTGTCGGTGCAGTAACCCTATGGGCTGTTTTTCGACGCCGGAATGCGTTATCCAACGCTCACCGCCACTGATTAACATGGGACGCGCTTTACAACGTTTTCACTATCCAACGCTACTGCGAGAACGGATTCTGTTTGATATCTGAGGACTGCCTGTATATATAATAATTTTTTTATGTGAGGAGGCACTTACGTGTGCTGATTAGGCACTTACCGCTCAAGAGAGAGACTCAACAGTTCCCCAGGACCATGGGAAAGTCACTTTAGCCCATGTTAACTAAACAGTGCTATTTCATAGGACTCCTTCTGGTCCTTTCAAGCGGATGCGCTTTCAGGTGTCTGATGGCAAACACCACCATAAACATAATTCTTTATCACCTTGTGCTTCTCAGAAAACAGAGATTTGTAACTTTACAAGGCACTAAACTGTAAATACAAATATACTATAGGATAAGTATCTGTCGTCTAAATTTAACATCGGCTGAACCCGCTGGACATATGTTTTTTTTTTTTTTTTTTCAACTACCAACTATGTAACTAGTCTTTATGCACAGCTGTTCATTTAATAGTATTGCTAAATAAGAATAAGATTATAGCACTTATATTGTACCTCAATAGGATGATGGACAGCTTGTTAGAGCAGCAATGTTGGCTAAACAATGTGTGTTTTCTTCCCCTCTACAGAGACACCACCAATTTCTATTTTGTACTATTGTTGAACTCTAAAACGCCTTCTCGGTGCGTAATTCTCACCAACACATACAACACATACTGAAAATAAATGGGTTGCCAGTGGAATAGTACCATATATAAGCTCACTGGTTCTGAGGTTTGTTAATAGTTGAATGTAATGTTTTCTACTTATACTGCGACTTCGATCTTTCATTACCAGCTCATCTTCTATGTTAAAAGAGCTATCCAAGACGGTAGATTTTGTCACTTTTTAAAATATAGTATTAAAGCAGGGGGTTCCAGAGCTGAACCCCATTAATTTTCGATCTGGGGACTCTGCTCACTAAGATACATACCTCTTATGTAGGTGTCGGTAGCCGCTCTGGCTGATCAAGCTGGGCTTTAAAAAATGTAAAGCTCCCTCATCACATGGGCCAACAGGAATCCGCACCGATGACATCATGGTTTCCGATTGGCCCGCGGGACGCGAAAACTTTTAACAGCGGATATATTGTGATCCCTGGCAGCCAAGGAGAGTTGCTACCGGCACCTAATTCGGAGGTAAGTATCTCCAGAAACAGGGGGCCCCTGGAGAGGAAATTAATGGGATTCAGCTCCGGAGACCCGGTGCTTCAATGCTATATAAATAAAAATAAATTGCAAAAATATCCACCGGCTTGGATTGCCTCTTTAAAGTCACAACCATCAGCTGACCAGGGCAATAGCAAGAGCAGCCAGCAGGCCAGTGTAAAGAGCTGATTATTGCTGGGTGTCAAAATAAAAATGGGAGGAAAGAAAGAGGGCTGTGAAAAGAGACACTTTAGTGGTCCTTTCATTTCCCCTTTGGAGAATGTTAGAAAAGCAGAAGCCTCAATACCTCATTGAGAGAGTGTGAAACACAGGAGAATGTGCTGGGTCTTCCAGGAGGGGTGGGTATGGGGGGGGGGGGGGGAACTTCTCTAAGTGCCCACAATATTGTGTTAAGTGTCTCTTCACAATCACTCCTTTCAGAGAGAAACATATGGTAGAGGGTTTGTTTAAAGAAAGGAAGAATGGGAGAGAGATAATGGAAATAAAGAAAACTTAAATGATGTTTGGAAAAAAAACTATAAAGTGTTGTAAAGACACGGTGGCATATAAACACTCCGGATCGTCCTTGCAGGGGGATTTTAACATATTTTCTTATTTTGGTTTTACCTTGACTCCTGGAGTGACAGCCCATTGGGGTTTTGTTGCGTTTCCAGGAGTGCCGGCTGGGAGTGACCTGCAAAAGGTTCATTTCTGTAGCACAAAGATTTTAGGTCAGGAACTTGCATCACCAAAACCATTTCCGGGTGAAACAACCATAGACCCTCCCACCCCTCATAGTATTATTACCCCATAATAAGGTCATTTTATAGAACCTTTCAGTTCCAAGCTCCTGAATGCAATATGGTAAGAAGTAGGGTAATTTATTAAAACCAGAGACAGAACATGAAACACAGGCCGAGCCTAGTGCTACATCCAATGACACAAATACACAGTACAGTGCATATATATATATATATATATATATAATATATATAATATATATTTTGAATAAAATGTTCTTTTAGTTTAACTCTTTCGCCAAAGTGTTGTAAGCCCTTGAGCCTCTCCAAGGCAGACCACGTCTCAAGGGTCCTAACACTAATATAAATTCTTAATAACCTGTACATTACCAGGAAGAATGATTTATAATAAATCTGTCAAAATTAGTTGCATAGTTCTAAGTCTGATTGAAGCTCTTATGTATAATACCAGGAAAAGCACTCTGTATTAGATTTGTCACAATCAAAAAGCATGCAAGTTCCCATGAGTGTGGAAGGTGGAATAGAATGAGCTTTAACCATTTAAAAGTGGGAGGGGGTGAGCTTCAAACTAGGGAAGGAGGAGCCACCCTCCAAATCAGCTAGGACCAGCTGAACAAGAATTACAAAACACACAGGACCCCTATAAGCTCGTATTGAACCCCCAAAATAACCACTATATATATATATATATATATATATATATACACGTATGTGTCAAAGAGGAGTGCTACTGAGCATGGCAATATATATTTAAAACCAGAGACAGAACATGATACACAGACAGAGCCCAGTGCAACATCCAATGACACAAATACAGGCATACCCCGCATTAACGTACGCAATGGGACCGGAGCATGTATGTAAAGCGAAAATGTACTTAAAGTGAAGCACTACCTTTTTCCTACTTATCGATGCATGAACTGTATGGCAATCGTCATATATGTGCATAACTGATGTAAATAACACATGTGTAAAAGGCTCTATAGTCTCCCCGCTTGCGCACAGCTTCGGTACAGGTAGGGAGCCGGTATTGCTGTTCAGGACGTACTGACAGGCGCATGCGTGAGCTGCCATTTTCCTATTGAGCGATATGTACTTACTCGCGAGTGTACTTAAAGTGAGTGTCCTTAAAGCGGGGTATGCCTGTACACAGTACAATGCAGTTTAAGGAATTTCAAGACTTCAGCTGTCTCACATTTGAATCTCATCTGTAACTGCTTCATACGCCAATAATCATATATTTTCCCTAACTGCCCATGAAATGTCTGTAAATTGAATGGATAACCTCCGTTCATTTAATGTAACTGTGTGGTCACTATAACTCTGTGTCCAGGACATACTTGAAAACGAGAGGTAACTCTCAATGTATTACTTCCTGCTAAAACATTTTTATAAATGAATAATAATGCAAATATAAACAAGAATGCTCATTCAGGTAGTTTGAAACTATATAGATTCTTTATTAAAATGTTCAAGAACCAGATCTTAACCAGGAGCAAGCAGCCTACACGGTATGACCAAATTGAATTAAAGACCTTAATATGTTCAACATGTATAGACTTGGAGATTGTCTGATTTTTAAATTTTATTATTATTTTTTTTTTTACAGGAGGTTGTTTATTGAACTGCGATATTGACGATCGGGGCACTATCGCCTGTAAAGTATTGACGTCAATGGGAGTTTACATGTGATAGTGCCCACGATTGGCATTATCATAGTTTAATGACTAACTCCCTAGGTATTTTTAAATGACTTCTGACGGATTGGACATTTTCTTTGTTTTTATGTACAAGTCGGTCTATAAATGGAGCAGTGTTAGTTAAACTTGCTTGCTCCACGCCAATATTAAGGTAATTATGGAGACGAAACACATAAACCTACCAGAGATGTAAATAGGAATAGAGATGGATGTGTCGAAATTCAATTCACATAGTTTTATTCTTTTAATTTGTGAATGTTTAAAATGTTTTTTTTTCCTCACAATGTGCTTTTATTCTCTAACTTTCTAATATCGTGTCTATTTTTGTTGAAGATTTTTTAATATTCTCTCATTTTCCAAAAAAATGCCCTCCTTTTTTTCTTTGAATTTTCGAAAACTTGTAATTGAAAAAAAAAAAAATGTGTGGTTTTTTTTTTAAATATCGGTCAATTTTTTTATAATTTTTGAATATTCACATTTTAAAAACCAATGGTGACTTTTTCAATCGTACATTGAATTTGCGAAGATTAAAAAAAAGTCAGAAAAAAAATCCAGTTTTTGTGGCGAATTTGAATTTTGGTGAAAAATTAGCCCATCTCTAATTAGGAATTTCAAACAATCCAAAGGAAAAAAGTTAAGAGAATATAAAAATACTTACATTTTATGCTTGTTTTTTTCCCACTGTCATTGGATCAATGTCAATGGTGATACAGAATTACTGTGTGTGTGTGCATTCCTTGTTTCATGTTCTCATTGTCTACCATGTAGCAAGCAATAATGCATCTTCAGGCTGGAATGTTCACTCCTGGTAATGACACCCTTGTCTGTCTGATATCATTAAGATGAAAAGAATAACAATCTTGGCAATTTTGGACTAATAAAAAAAGAATGAAGATCGTTTTATCACCATACTCACACATAGTGGCACAGACCGGGCTGGGAACGTTTAATATAATTTCTACGCGGCATAATGGCAAAATAGAGACAAATAAATCCCACCTCTCCAGGGCATGCAATCTATTTTTTGCTGACTCTTAAAACCTGCTGTCTTTTCATTTTGTATATAATTGGCATATATGTATTCTCGATAACCGACACTTAAAGACAATCAGTCTTGCAACAACTAAGCTTTTACCATATTATAGGCTAGTTTAGTAGATCTAGGAAAGGAGTTCCTTGATCAAATGATGAAGACCAAAATACTCTGATTTTATCCACGGTTAACAATACCACAGCAAACAAAACACCCAGTCCATTTTTCCAAAGTAAGAATTACCCACACTGTGTACAGTAAGTTCTCACCGTAAAACTATAACATATATGCATGAACGGCCATAGTTGTGATTGAGTGGTTTTTGTAATGCAACCACCCTTCTAAGAGTTATTGTGCAAAGTAATCCGTTGGTAAACTCTGTTCATGTGAGTTTTTTGCACAGTGATCTATAGGAGTATTATTGTGGTAGATTTATAGATATTTAGAAAGTTGTTGTGGTTGGAGGAAGTATGGCAGTGGCTAATGTGTTTTTCATGAAAATATTGATTTGGCTTTATTCCAGTTTCAGCCAATAATACTCACTCTTTTAACAAATCTCAGCACCTCTGTGTTTTTTTTCATGCATATCTGTAATTGTATTATACCTATACACATTGTTCTATCCATATCAATAGTTCATTTTCTCTCTTTCCCTTGTGGAGGCTGCTATGCAGAACAGAGCACAAGGAATATGCTACTGGTATTCACCCAAGCTTGGTGTTGGCTCTATGAATGTCTCTGAAGAATATCTCTAAAGGCTATAATATATTATCATTCGCATTCCTTTGAGTCATGGATAGTTAGGGCTTTTGTAAATGGGCTTTCAAAACATCGACACTAAGATCGTGAAAGATCACTTGTGACGAAATGAAATATTTTCAACATCCCTAACTATCCGAGACTATTTAATTTCATCAGAACTTATCTTTCAAGGTCTTAGTCTTGCTAGTTGTACAACATCCATAACTGTTCATAATGATGTATGTCAAACATTAATAGGAATAGTATCATGTATCAGTAACGTGTGGATTAATAGGGAAAGAAATAGACAGCTTCATACCTTTTTATTGGAACAACAGTTGACAGTATACAAGCTGTGGCATGTCACATGGTTTTCTTCAGTTAATGTGTAATAGTGGTTTTATACTCTCTTTACTTGTTACAGAAACCTTTCGCCTGTGTTAGGATGAGCCTCGTGGGCTGACTTCATTCATTTGCGGGTCACATGAAGGTAAAATCGATGTATCTCAGGAAGGATACTCACACTTTCCTGCTGTGTGCATGTAGCTTTCAGGTTTAATGTGTCTCTTAGAATAAGCTGTGCTGTAGTTTCTGTAGAACTTGGTTCTTTGTGTTTGTCTAATAGCCTCCAGAACACTTAAAAGACAGGGACAATACAATAGGATATCTGACAATACAACGTCCTTTTCAGTCCCAAATGCCTAACACCCTTTAAGAACTCCCATATTAGGTGGTCTTAACCCATCTAACTCTGGATGGGCCTACAGTATAATGCACTGGAAAAAGAGATGATTGTTTTGTATGGTGTATCAGTGTAATGTGTGCTGTATTGGGTTTTTCTATGTGATACAGATATATCACAGACATGTATATGCCTCTCCATCACTCTTGCTGTGTTGAATTCTTCAGGGGCCATTGTCTGGATCAATTGCATTACAACCTGCTTAATGCCTGGTCAATAAACTAAAGGCTATACTTTAACCCGTTTTCCTATAGGTGAGCAGGTTTCGGAGTTGGTAAAGTTTACACTACTGTATGTTGACCGTTTTATCAAATAAAGGAGTTTTGCAGGGTTAATAAAGCATTAGGTTTGGATTTTTTAACTGGTTATTTCTATGCCCTAGTGACTACATACAGTAAGTATTGTCTGGGTAATTTTGTGTTAAAGCTACAAGAATACATGTATATTGTATTCAGACACACATACAGTATCATGAAAATTATTTAGGGCCCAGTTAAATAAACTTCAAGGAGGGTCCGAAGGCAAATTTCACCACTAATAAAGGTTCATTATATTCAATGTTCAGCCTCACTGTATTCTATATTTAAATGATCACAGAGGCAGTGAAGACCGGAGGAATAGCTGGGAAGAGAATAGCGAGAAAGTATTCTCTAATATGCAAATCAATATGACCGGAGGAATAGCTGGGAAGAGAATAGCGAGAAAGTATTCTCTAATATGCAAATCAATATGTAAATGAGCATTTGTCACCAAACTAAACATGCACAGTCTATCCAATAAGTTCATTAAAATGATTTTCACTGGACCACTCATCTCAAATTTTCTTCACCCCCCTTACTGTGCGAATTGACCAGTGATGTAGCTGCATAAATCAGTGGTTTTCTATCCATCTGTCAGGACCCCAGGCATCATATCCTATGGACATATGTAACCCTCCCTGCCTGGTTTCTAGAGAGAGTACACTGGTGTACTGTGTTTGGCTACTCGGTATGGGTTACCTTGACTCACGGTGCTGGATTCAGGCGCCTGGTCGATGTGGTAGCAAGCATGAAAAATAATGGGCGCCAGAAACTGTTGTAGTACAATAGTCTTTTATTTGTGTCCCCTGGCCCGGGGATCGCTCACACGCACATAACAACATTGTTCTGGTTTAATAACAGACGTACATAAATATGATGCTTCTATTAGTGCCCACTCAACACTCAAATGGAGGTGCATTGACTTAGCTGCTTTACTTGTGTTGGCCCCCCGGTCCCCCTTTGTTGCTTCGAGATCATCATCGGCATTACCCCGGTTACACTTGGCTCATACGGGAATCCTGGTTGGTACTTTGCTAGTGACCACAATACCTTTGGCCTGTGTGGGAACTGCCACTTCCATACAGACAGAGGAATATTAACACAGAACCGCAGTTAGAGCCGATCTGCCAACACCCGGGAGGTGTCTATCCTGAGGCATGCTATTTTCCTAACTTTTAGATATGTTGGACTCCCTTGCCTGCCTTCTGGGATCCTAACTTAATGAGGCCATGTCCCTATCTACAACATAATAGAGCAGGGGGGCGTGGTCAGTGCTATTACTTTATGAACATCCCTATCTACACTCCCCGAGGCTCCTCCTCTCTTGCCCGGGAACCTGACTTCAAGAATCTTCCCCATATGTTTTATATCCCTTCTGACATCAGTATCCCAATGGTAACATAGGGTGGGGTCCAGCACACTCTATCCCGCTATTAACCACTCACAGCAACCTGGTAACACCATTGAGGGTCAGTTACACATATAAATACTATGATTATTATTATCGTTTATTTGTAAAGTGTCAGCATAGTGTCGCAGCATGGTATAATGGGGGTACAGGAAAATGTAAACTATATAAACAGTATGACAATCCAAAGAAGGACAGATAAGCGCAAACAGATACAAAAGGTAATGAGAGCCCTGCTCCTTAGAGGGAATAAGCGGCAACTAGCTGTACATGGTGTAACATACGCCGATCTAGGAGATCTTAACGGTTGTTAATTAAACATTACTCTTTGTTTTCACTCCTCCCTGTAACGCCTTGCTGCCTCTTGTCCCCTCTTCCCTACCTTACTCTCTCCTCCATCATGCCCTGCTCCTCTTTGCTCTCATCCCCTCACTTTGCTCTCCCTGTCTTACTGTATCTGCTCCTCTCAGTGCACACTACACTCCCTCCTCTCCTACTCATCTCATGCCTCCTCCTCTCATTGCTGTTTCTCTGTTTCCTCCTCACGTTGCTGTCTCTCCTCCCCTTTTCACTCCTTCATGCCCCATTTTCCCACTGCTCTCCATTGCCTCCTCTTCATCCATCCGTCTCCTCCTCTCCTTGCTGTCTCCCCTCCCCTCCTTGGTGTTCTCCCCCTCTATCTCTCTCTGTGTCTCCTCCCCTCCCTGTTTCTCTCCTTGAGGTGACATTCCAGTTGTTACTTAGAAACCCTGTAACAGCTGAACTTTTGTACGGAAACATACCTAAGCCTTATATTTATTTATTTGCTGGACTGAATATTCTTAGTGAAGGCTGTGCTGACAGGGCACTGGCAGAGCCCCTGTAAGGGAAGAGCTGTCAGGGAGTCAGCACAAGGGAACTGAGTAGAACTAATGCAAGGGTCTGGAGCATCCAGTGTTGCTGCGTTGGCCGGAACTGTTTGGTGTGAAGCAACAGCGCGGAATTTAAAACTGCTAGCTAGTGGAGAGGAGGGCAGTGCTGCCCATACTACAGAGGACAGTGGCACAAGTTGGGAACGCATGTCGGGGTGATAGATTGAACGGCCTGTCGCTCACCATGGACAGCCAATGAGACTGCACATCCTGTGTAATGACACTGCACATTGGCTGTGTAACATCTTAAGTGTCACATAGGAATTGGAGGTGAAGAATACAAGAATGGGACTCGGCACTTCATCATCAACCGTGCAACTGGAAGAACTTGGCATTTTAACATCTAAAGACTAGCTTTCTGAACTGCTGTTTAATCTTCTGTGCTACACTGCCCTCCCAGGCCTGATTTATACATCTGCTCTTTCAACTCCTTCGCTTCTTATCCGCCAATACCTGGGAATTTTCTTCACCTAACTGTCCTTCCCTGCATCCCATTATGCTTCCCTATTGTTGTTTGTTTGCTGTTTCCTCACTCCTTTTTGTAAACTTTTCTGTTCTCTCAAAATCCCCCACTCGCCTCCTATCCATATTTCTTCATCTTTCCTCC
>NW_027456622.1:0-14654 GCF_040206685.1 Ascaphus truei | reverse complement strand
TGGTGATGGGTTTCGGATAAAACACCTATAAGTCTTTGATTTCCTCTGACTGCTCCCTTTTTTCTGATGACACTGTGTGTTTAACAAGAGATTGTACATCTTTATTTGCTCTCTGATTAAGACCGGGTGGATGGGATGAGGATAAAGAAAACACTTGATTAAATTAAAAGGCAGACACAGATTTGCTTTTAGTTAAGATGTGTTCAAGGACTCAAATAGATTGTTAGAATGTTTACAAAAAGTCGTTTTTTTGGCCGGCTTGGAGGTATTGCACTTTGTTATTAAAAAGCCCAACACATCTTGTTAGAGATTAAAATTGAATACTTTTACTTCTAAGCTTTACATTTATAAATTACAGAGTTATTATAACAGGGTGTAAAGGCAAATTGGTATGTCAATGAGTTTAATTCTAATGCGAAAACTTTCACCACCACCCTTTAATGACATGATTTGCCGTTCCATGGTTAACCGTTTAGGTTATTTAGGATCAGGCGCCCAAGCACCTCTCTCCCCCCCACCCCCCACCCCCTCTCCCCCCCACCACACACTTACACGACATCAGCACAAGAGGTTTGAATGGGGTGAAAAGTTCCAGGAACCTCTTGCTGTTCTGCACTAAGGGATGGTCCGGGTCTTTCTGAGAGTCAACCTGGGTCCCGAATGCCACACTCGCTACCGCATCCATGGTGAAACAGGCGTAACACCTGCAAGGGAAAGAAAAGAGCGGGTGTAACCCCTTCCCCGCCGAGTGAAAATCCTACCTGCCGTTATTCTGCTTTTCCATGCTGAATCCCCCTTTGTTCTGTATTAACACAGAAATCAGGGCAACTTAATGCTGAATTCTTAACCTTCGCTGCTAGAGGCAAGCATCACTTTGTTTTGCATGGTATTGTGAAAGGGTTAAGATCGTATGTGGCTAGTTTGACACTGAAATGGTAACCATGATTCGAGTACACTATCCAGCCCATGCCAGATTGATTATTCTGTTGAAAAAAATTGAAAATTGATAGCCAATTTACCGTATTTTTTTTTCCCTTGGAGAGTCCATCCATGACAGTGCTCACCAATGGATTAAGTTCCACCCTCCAGCTGAGATAGCACTGAAATTTCTACCTGTGGGAGGACCTATAAATAGCCCCTCCTTTCCTCCCCAGGTAGTCTCAGGTCAAAAGCTGAAATATATCAATGGAAACATTAATATAATTTTAGACATAACTTTGGGAGGGGATTGGTGAGCACTGCCATGGACGGACTCTCCATGAAAATAAAATTACGGTAAGTTGGGTATCAATTTTCTATTTTGCTGGTTGTCCCCATGGCAGTGGCCAGCAATGGGACTTGCCAAAGCAGTACCCACATACAAAAAGGGGGGGGGGGGGTGTCCTAGAACAAACACTACACTCCTTGTCACTCAAATATAATCTTTTATTTAAGTTGTGACAATTATCTGCAGGACCCTCCTGCCAAAGCATGCATCTACAGAGACATGTACATCCACAGAATAGTACTTAATAAAACGTACGAATTCTATATTAACGCCCTGCAGAAATCTGTGCAGGAAGCCTGCACCTTTGCTGTGCTGAATGTAGCCCTGTCTCTCGCAGAATGGGCTTTTACCAGCACTGGGCTTGAATTTTCTGAATAGTATAGGCCTCCTTGATAGCCATTAAGATCTAGTGACTTATCGTAGACTGAGGCTGCTTGCCCCTTCATTCATCTCTTTGGAAGGATGAACAGCCGCTCTGACCTCCAAAATCCTTCTGTTCTGGAAAGGTAGAGTTTTAAACACCTTACCATGTCTAAAGTATGTAGAATTCGTTTTTTGTCATTTGTTTCGGGCAAAATTAGAGTAATATTACCTCCTGGTTGGGAAGGGATTTTGAAACATCCTTGGCTAATTAGAATTGAATTGGCCTCAAGACGACCTTGTCTTGATGGAAGATCAGAGAAAGTTCCTTTACCGACAATGCCTGTAATTCACCAATCCTACGTGCCAACGTCACTGTTGTCAACAGGACCGTCTTTAACGTTAGGTCCGTATCTGAAGCTTGAGAAGCTTCTCAATGGGGCATGTGTTTAGAGCCCGTAATACTAATGGTAAATCCCAAAAATGAACTGGATCCTTATTGTGGTCTGATTTTTTTCAAAGCTTGAGAATCGACCTATGAGATCTATGGCAGCCAAGTGCTTTCCTAGCAGTGCTGATAGTGTGGACACTGGTACCATCAGTGAGCTAGTGCTGAATCCCAGCTCTAGACCCTCTTAAAGGAGCTCCAGAATTGTGAGAGGAAGAGGTTCCAAGAAGCTTACATTTTTGTGTTGACACCACAGAGGGAATCACTGTCAGAATCTATGGTACACTGTAGAAGTCGTTTTCTTCCTTGCCACCATCAAGGATTGTACCACCTTGTGTGACAGCTCTCTGGATCTGAGCAGTTCCAGTTCAACCTCCATGCCTCTGGATTGTGGTGCTACACTGTACCCTGGGATAGCAGGCCTTAAAACACTGGCAGTTGCCATGGTTTATCTGCCAAGAGTTGGATAATGTGTGGGAACCAGACTCTGCATGGCCTATTTCAGGAGTATTGCAACCACCTCTGCCAACACTTGGTATCAGGGGAATTGGTCGAGGTAGTGGAATATTTGTATTCCCTCCTTCCTTAACTCGGCGATGAGTTTTATTAACACCCTTGTGAATGTTCTCAGCAAAGTCGAGAGGCAAAAGGGAAGCGTTTTGAATTTGATAGTGCTTTACCCCTATCGCAAATTTTAGATACCTTTTGTATCATAGATACCTTTTGTGTCCAACATATGGGCATGCAGAAGTACTGTAGGTATCATTCAGATCTACTGCCCTGGTCCTCTACTGAAGTAATGGTCTTGCAGGACTCCATCTTGAACCGTCTTACTTTGACAAGTTTGTTTACTCCCCTTAGGTCTAGTATGGACCTGAATTTTCCATTTGCCTTCTTGTCGCGGAACATTGGCGAGTAGATACCTCGATATTTCTCTTGTGGCGAAACCGGATGGATCACTCGGTCGTTCAACAGCTGTTAGACAATGTTGGTTAGGCCTCCCTGGCCAGCTTGTTTCCTGGCCATCAGAATCTTAGAAACTTCTGTCTTCCAGATAACGTCTTGAACTCCAGACAACATCCCCTACCGACAACGTTGAGCATCCAGGAAACTAATAGTTTGTGCCCAAATGTTCTGAAATTGCCAGAGTCTTCATCCTACATGGGATGTTTGAGTTCTCCTCAGCTCATGTGAACTTTCCCAGTTATTCTATATTGGGGTCCACATTCCCTCGGCCCACGAATGAGAGCTCTGGCCTCTGCGCCATGATGTTGCTCTTGAGGAACCCCTTCCGGACCTATAAGTTCACATGCCTCGGCCGTTAGACCTCTCACTCTTGAGGTCGAAAAAAAACCAAGACTTACCTCTGGAGGTTCTCTCAATGATGGAATCTAGTTTCCTGCCATTTGCAGCATGGCCTCCCAATGGCCCCCAGAACAGCAAACTCCTCGGAGTGTGGACGTCTGGTCTTCAGCGGGAGAGAGAGGCAGACAACTTCTGTGGATCGACTACTAGGTAATCAGGTAAGCCCCCTTCTATATTATAGAAAACACCTAACAGCTACCTCAGGTACGGTACGACAGAAAGTAAGACTACCTGTGGAGGGAAGGAGGGGCTATTTATAGGTCCTCCCACAGGTAAATATTTCTGTCCTATCTCAGCTGGAGGGTGGAACTTAACGCATTGTTGACCACTGTCATGGAAGCAGCCAGGAAATACATTGAGTTTCTTCTTTCTCCTGGATACAATATCCCTTCATGTGAATAGAATATTAAAGGTGCAGACCCATGTAGGAACAAATGTAACAAATTGACAGTGAAGTTTTACATTGTCAAAAGCAGGGCAATTGATGCTGTGATCAGACAAGTATAAGACTTTTTACATCATTCATCCTGGAAATGTTTGGAAACATTGAAACCCGAGAGGCTTCTGCTTCCTACGCTGATCTTTTCTGAAAGGTATTAAGTACCAGGATTGAGACTATTCAACAGATAAATCTCAATAATTCAGGTGTAAGTGGTTAAAGTGATGCACTAAAACATTTATTTTATTTTATTTTCACACCTGAAGTAATGCTACTTCCCCCCTCCCCCCCCCCCACTTCAACGCAATTCTAATTCCACATTCTTTAGAAAGAAAACAGATTTGTGTCACATACACGATTGGCCACAAGGAACATATGTGAAAGGGGTTAGCGAGACTAGCGACAACGTGGACATCACAATTGTTTCGCACTTTCCCGCGAGGCACTAAAATGAGTGCGCACACCCCAAAAATGATCACCCCAATTACGCTGCCACCGCCAGGATTTATCAAAAGGTCTTAAAATCTAAGGCACCCTCGGTCCCCGTTGCCATCAGAAATATTCATACATTTAACAAGCACAATTAGGCAAATCAGGGTGGTATAAAGTGTCCAAAAATGAGAATACTCCCTTAAAAAAAAAAGTAGAGACGTTTAATTAGAGCTCAAAGACTTTTCTTATTAAGGGACCGTTCCAAGGATAATCCCCCCTTTTTTTCAGCATAGGTGAGAAGCATGGGGCCCCCCCAAGTTATAAAAGAGACCCATGCAGAACTGCCATCTTGGTCCCCTAAAGGTGGTCACAACGGACAGGGAGTTTAAACACTGTAACATGAGCGTTCCTGTCCTTATCTCACCCGTATCCTGCCTCCCAGCTAAATTGGCTATTTAATGAGTAAAAGAAGTGCGTAAATCAAATTACCTTATCATAAGGTAAAGCAAAAGAGATTAGCAATCACTCACTCTCCCTGCAGATTTCCCATTGTAAATAAAAAGAATATTTTCATTTTTCAGACCAGGAGTTACAGTCGCCAGTGGCAGCAAAGTGACTTAGATTCTAATGCCGCAGTTATTAGCAGCAGAGTCCGCGGTCAGAGGTCAGGGGCAGTTACCTTTGCACATTACACGGCTCTCCGGAGTCTGCAAATCCCAGTAGGTTACTCACCAACACGTCACAAGCATCGTTTATTAGGGGGCACATCTAGGGGATGAAGGAGGAAGGGAGCTTAGTGTGTGAGGGAAGGATGGGGGAGGGCGAGAGAGCGAGATGGTAGAGGGAGCGAGAGAGAGCGAGATGGGAGAGGGAGATGGGAGAGGGAGATGGGAGAGAGAAAGCGAGAGAGAGCGAGATGGGAGAGGAAGAGCGCGCGAGATGGGAGAGGAAGAGCGCGCGAGATGGGAGAGGAAGAGCGCGCGAGATGGGAGAGGAAGAGCGCGCGAGATGGGAGAGGAAGAGCGCGCGAGATGGGAGAGGAAGAGCGCGCGAGATGGGAGAGGAAGAGCGCGCGAGATGGGAGAGGAAGAGCGCGCGAGATGGGAGAGGAAGAGCGCGCGAGATGGGAGAGGAAGAGCGCGCGAGATGGGAGAGGAAGAGCGCGCGAGATGGGAGAGGAAGAGCGCGCGAGATGGGAGAGGAAGAGCGCGCGAGATGGGAGAGGAAGAGCGCGCGAGATGGGAGAGGAAGAGCGCGCGAGATGGGAGAGGAAGAGCGCGCGAGATTGGAGAGGAAGAGCGCGCGAGATTGGAGAGGAAGAGCGCGCGAGATGGGAGAGGAAGAGCGCGCGAGATGGGAGAGGAAGAGCGCGCGAGATGGGAGAGGAAGAGCGCGCGAGATGGGAGAGGAAGAGCGCGAGAGATGGGAAAGGAAGAGCGCGAGATGGGAGTGAGAGAGCGCGCGAGATGGGAGAGGAAGAGCGCGCGAGATGGGAGAGGAAGAGCACGTGAGATTGGAGAGGAAGAGCACGCGAGATTGGAGAGGAAGAGCGCGCGAGATGGGAGTGGAAGAGCGCGAGATGGGAGAGAGAGAATGCGCGCGAGATGGGAGAGGAAGAGTGCGCGAGATGGGAGAGGAAGAGCGCGAGATGGGAGAGAGAGAGCGCGCGAGATGGGAGAGGAAGAGCGCGCGAGATGGGAGAGGAAGAGCGCGCGAGATTGGAGAGGAAGAGCGCGCGAGATGGGAGAGGAAGAGCGCGAGATGGGAGAGAGAGAGCGCGCGAGATGGGAGAGGAAGAGCGCGTGAGATGGGAGAGGAAGAGCGCGAGATGGGAGAGAGAGAGCGCGTGAGATGGGAGAGGAAGAGTGCGCGAGATGGGAGAGGAAGAGAGCACGAGATGGGAGAGGAAGAGAGCGCGAGATGGGAGAGGGAGAGAGAGCGCGAGATGGGAGAGAGAGCGCGAGATGGGAGAGAGAGCGCAAGATGGGAGAGAGAGCGCGAGGAGAGAGAGCGCAAGATGGGAGAGAGAGCGCGAGATGGGAGAGAGAGCGCGAGATGGGAGAGAGCGCGAGATGGGAGAGAGAGCGCGAGATGGGAGAGGGAGCGCGAGATGGGAGAGGGAGAGCGAGATGGGAGAGGGAGAGAGAGCGAGATGGGCGAGGAATAGAGAGAGAGAGCACGAGATGGGAGAGAGTGAGAGATGTGAGAGAGAGCAAGAGATGGGAGAGAGAGCGAGAGATGGGAGAGAGAGAGAGCAAGAGATGGGAGAGAGAGAGCGATATGGGAGAGAGAGAGGGAGAGTGAGAGGGAGTCTGGATGAAGGATGAGAGAGAGAGGGATGTGCAGGATGGAGGGATATTGGGAGTGAGATGGAGACAGGTAGAGTGAGAGAGATTTATTTATAAAATGTGCTACCAGGAAGTAATACATTGAGAGTAAGGCCAGGTCCCCGCTGGCTACTGCAGTGCCCGCTGTGGTGGACACTGCAGGGACAAGAGCTGCCCCACAATGGGGCCAGGCCCGCTGCGAGGGGGGACTACCGCGCTGCGCCAACAGAAACTCCTGCTCTCAAGAAAATTGAGAGCAGGAGTCGCGACGGAGCGCTAGGCCACGCACCCCGGCGGTTCAGCCAATGAGGGCAAACCTGCTGGGTGACATCATGGTCGCTCCCCCGTCACGCCACCCCCCTGTCTTTCCTCCTGCAGCTCTCTGCAGACCGGGGGACTCGGCTGCACGCGCCGCCTGCCTCGCAGGCGCGCGTGCTGCGCAGGCAGCGGGCCGCGGCCTTTAGCAGGGCAGTCACACTGGCCCAGGGTTAGGGATATGCCAAGGACAGGACAGAGTAGCACCGATATCTTACTCTCGTGGGTAGCGGCCATGGTGGTTGTCTGGGCAATGGTCACCCTTTCTTGGGATGAGCGTCTGTTCATGCCCTGGTATGACACAGTTATCTCACCTCTTTCATGCGGGTGGCGCTGAAGGACGGTGTCAGCACACTGCGCACGCGCTTCCACTGGTCGTCTCGCAGGCACAGGAGACTGTCACTCATTGGCTTGGTCACCATGTTCAGCTTCTGCGAGCAGACAGCAGAGGGGGGCAGGTTAAGCAGAGACACGAACCCCTTGTCCCATCAGCCCTCCCCGATATTCAGGGATGTATCTTTTCCATTATCATAAGAATAACCCACTCACCCATTAATAAATGTATATAGCAACAACCCCTTTAATTTACCAATACTACTTTACTCTGATATGCTTTGCAATGTGTTTCATACCCCTCTAGCACCAAGAAGTTATTTTTCTAAGGCCAAAGAGTGCAGCTCCCTTTTACTTGCTGCCAGGTTTTATGTTACATTGTTACAGATATAAATATATTAATATTTTGTCATCTCTCTTTTTTTTGTTTTTTTTTACTTATTTAGAATAAAGAATATTGCAGTCAGTTTGGTCCCTGCCCTGAAGAGCTTACAATTAAATGTTCTTAGGCACAGGCAAAGTGGCTTGCTTATGGTGACGAGTGGGTGCTGCAGTAAAATCGGTTTAGCTGTACAAAGCCAGTGCAGTTACTTTTAAACCGCTCCTGCGCCTCCCATCAGAGAGAGCTCCCCCCGTCCCCCAACTCACCATCCTATTTCTGAAGTTGCCGAAATCCTTTTGCAGAACCTGTTTGATGGCCTCGGGTTCACATAACAGAATCATAGCACGCCGCCCCATGTAATATCTGCAGGAGAGGAGACAGAACCGCTGGTCAGCGTTTGATGTACTAATGCAGGAGTGGCCAACTCCAGTCCTCAAGGGCCACCAACTGGCAAGGTTTTAAGGAAATCCCTACTTCAGCACAGGCAGCTCAATCAGTGGGTCAGTCATTGATTGAGCCGCCTGTGCTGAAGCAGGAATATCCTTACAATCGGACCTGTTGGTGGCCCTTGAGGAAGGGAGTTGCCCACTCCTGTAATAATGGGTAAACAGTACCACTACTTTCTCAATTACAAAGCATCACTTTCACGTAGTCTACAGAATACGCTAGTCTGACAAATTGCATCGTAATATAAAACTGGCTTCCTACAACACATTGTATCATCTATCAAGCAAACCCAGTTTACGATCTTGTTGACAGTGGTTGAGCTAACGTTTAAAGAGTACCAGTGCTGTGTGTTAATGCAGGAGATCCAATCCTTTTATTAAATGGGTGTTACTTTTGAATGCCATTTTTAAAAGGCTTAAGCCATATAAATTGACAAGAAGGGAGAGGAAATGTCTTTTCTTTTTTTCAATTGTATCCAGCGGGCCTCCTGGGGCTGAACTATGTTTTTTGTTTAATTTCGTGGTGCCCCCGTTTCTTAGATATTTACCTTTTCATGTGCTGGTGTATCCGGTCACTGGAAATTAATATGGCTGTCATCTAAGCCTCATTCTCCAAGCCAATAGGAAGCTTGACTAAGCATGCCACAGCTAGCTGGTCTCAGTTGATTTTGGGAGGGTAGTGACCCCTCCCCCCTCCCCCAAGGTTTAAGCTTGCCCCTCCCCACTCTCCAAGTTGACAGGTCAGTTTTTATTTTGCCAGGTTACGACAGATCCAATGTGATCATTCTTCCTGTAATTATACAGGTTAATAAGAATTTTTACCCAGGGAGTGTTAGGACCTGCTACGGTCATGCCTTGAAAGTGGCAGCAGGCTTAAGACGCTTTGGCCAAAGGGTTAAACTAAATGACCATTTTTTCAAGAGAATATATAAGTATTGCACTGTGTATTTTTGTCACATTGGAAGTAGCTTTGGGCATCTTTGTCAGTTTTTTGTTGTATAAATGAATATGGCTGCCATCTAAGCCCCACTCTCCAAGCCAATAGGAAGCTTGACCAAGCATGCCATAGCTAGCTTCCTATTGGATGGCACGAGCAGCCACCTACGATTTTACTTTCATTTTACCACGCACATAAAATAGGTAAATATCTTGGGAACCGGGAAGGTCCCCAGAGTTAGGAATAGTGCAGTTAATCTCCAGGAAAATCCCCCACACCCCCAGATCCGATAAAAATTCCCAAAATGGCGGCATTGCTGCTTTAAAACCTAATAGGCGCACGCTTCAAGCACGGCTTCCCGACTTTTTATTAAACCATTATGCAGGTTTGTCGTGTGCTCTATGAAAGTGATGTGCAGTGTGTACTAGTGTAGGCGAACGCTGCTCTCCAGACACACACACACACGCGGTGCAAAGTGGCTCACCCACAGATTGGCCCATACTTCTGTATTAGTTGCTTGTCTCCCTCCCAAAATCCCTGGGGAAAGAAATACACGTCATAGCCGTATCATGGATATTACCCCACTTCACGGAGCGCAAATGCAGCGGCATATAGTTACACAAAGTGGAAATGCCTACACTTCCAGAAATATGATGGTAAAAGGCCAGTGGTGAATAGGTTTGAGTTACTGGCTCCCTTGTAAATCAATTTCTTCTTAATGAAGCAAGGGGTCGCTTCCAGAAAAACAAATGTATTCGAGTTCTCCAGTAATTACAAAGTTCATAAGCAAGGGGCTGGGAGTGTATGTACAGAGATATTAAAGCTGCAGTTCAGTCTTTTTTTTTTTTTTTTTACATTTATTTTTTTACTTCAATAGTTTCATGTGTGCAATCTCTAATTAGCTAAAGAACTGTATAGCTGCAGGTCAATTCGTTCTCCATGTATTGATAGGTCGAAATTTGGTGACATATTAAAAGCTGGCATTTGTTTATAATCTGCTTGACTGGCAGTGGAAGCTCATGAATATTCATGAGCATTCCTGCACTTACAAGTGCTAGAGGAAGGGCAGGGCTGACAAAGGGGTGTGCCAGGGCTTGTGACAGGACATGAAGGGGCAGTGCCTTAGCAAATGGCTGTTAAAATAGAATACAAGAAAATTGGTCTTTCAAAGTTGTTTTTTTAAAAACAGAAAATGCTAAAAGTATTTTTTCTTACTACAGAACTGATTTATTAAAAAAAACCACACATGCAGGATATTGACTGAACTGCAGCTTTAAGCATGATCATTTTATGGGGGATGGAAGTGTAGCGAGATAATCATCACCAGGTTACCATGTTATTAGTTCTATAGAGATACTAAGTAGCAGTGTATAGAGATATTCATTACACAGAGCTGCACGCTCATATTCTGTCAGCCTGAAGTATACAGAGCTAATTGGCATAATTATATAGTGAAATGTGATCATATTCACAGGGGTTGAAGTGTATTGAGATGCTCATCTTATAGTCCATGTAGTATAGTTTGTCATTGCATGGAGGTGGAATTAGAGCAGATAAAATCCTTCTGATAGTCCTACCCCCAGCATTGCCCTGTAGGCCCCTCTGACAGTGGAGCAGCTCATGAAAGATGGCTCATGTCTTACCTTATGGAAGAGCAGCACGTTTCCAATGAATGGAAGAGGCTTTGGGTGCTTTATCCCAACACGCTCTAGCTGTGAGAATGCAGACACAGAATACCTGCAGGGAGAGGGGCAGAGGGAGTATTAATAAGGCACCTCAGGAGAGTGGTTACCATGAGCGTGATGCTCAGGATGAGAGATCCCCTGTTGAATTGTTCAGTGTGTAGTTAGGCTTATTATGTACACAGCTCGGAGCACATTGTTCCTGTTCTTACTAAACATTCTATAAGAAATAAATACTCTTCTCCACCTTACATAGTTACATACATAGTAGATGAGGTTGAAAAAAGACATAGGTCCATCAAGTTCAACCTATGCTAAATTTAGACAACAGATACTTTATCCTATATCTATACTTATTGATCCAGAGGAAGGCAAACAAAAACCCCATTAAGGGGAAAAAAGAATTCCTTCCTGACTCCAAGAATTGACATTCGGATTAATCCCTGGATCAACATCCTTCCCATGTATACTTATTTGGTATATACCTGTATACCTTTCCCATCTAAAAAGATGTCCAACCTTTTTTTGAACAAATCTATTGTATCTGCCATCACAGTCTCCATGGGTAATGAATTCCACATTTTAACTGCCCTTACTGTAAAGAACCCTTTTCTTTGTTGCTGGTGAAATTTCCTTTCCTCCAACCTTAAGGGATGGCCCGAGTCCTTTGTACTGCCCGTGGGATGAATAGTTCTTTTGAAAGCTCCTTGTATTGTCCCCGAATATATTTGTATATAGTTATCATATCCCCTCTTAGACGCCTCTTTTCTATTGTAAATAAATCTAATTTAGCTAGCCTCTCCTCATAAATTAGATTGTCCATCCGCTTTATTAATTTGGTGGCTCTTCTCTGCACTCTCTCTAGTTTCATAATGTCTTTTCTT
The DNA here is from genome assembly GCF_040206685.1 of Ascaphus truei. Taxonomy (NCBI): domain Eukaryota; kingdom Metazoa; phylum Chordata; class Amphibia; order Anura; family Ascaphidae; genus Ascaphus; species Ascaphus truei. The sequence continues at coordinate 3,037 of NW_027456622.1, read as the reverse complement.
AGGATTGGTGCCCAAAATTGTACTCCATATTCAAGGTGTGGTCTTACTAGTGCTTTGTAAAGGAGCATAATTATGTTTACTTCCCTTCCATCCATTGCCTGTTTGATGCAAGATAAGATCTTGTTTGCCTTTTCAGCTAATGCATGACATTGGGCACTATTGCTAAGCCTGCTGTCTACAAGCACTCCTAAATCCTTCTCCATCAAGGATTCCCCCAATACATCTCCATTTAATTTGTAAGTCGCCTTTTTATTCTTGCATCCCAAATGCATAACCTTACATTTATCTGTATTAAACCTCATTTGCCATTTACCTGCCCACGTTTCCAGTCTCTCCAAGTCCTTCTGAAGAGAAATTACATCCTGCTCTGATTCTATTACCTTACACAATTTAGTATCATCAGCAAAGATGTAGACTTTTCTCTCGATCCCAACCTCAAGGTCATTAATAAACAAGTTAAAAAGCAGGGGTCCCAGTACCGATCCCTGAGGTACTCCACTCACGACTTTAGCCCAACCTGAAAAAGTTCCATTTATGACAACCCTCTGTTGTCTGTCCTTTAACCAGTTTTCAATCCAGGTGCATATATTATTACTGAGTCCAATTGTCTTTATTTTGTACACCAACCTCTTGTGTGAAACCGTATCAAAAGCCTTTGCAAAATCTAAGTAGACCACATCAACTGCATTACCCTGGTCTAAATTCCTACTTACCTCCTCAAAGAAACAAATAAGGTTAGTTTGGCAAGATCTATCCTTCATAAATCCATGCTGACTATTACTAATAATTTTGTTTTCCATTAGGTATTCCTGAATATTATCCCATATGCAAACCTTCAAGTAGTTTCCCTACTATTGAAGTCAGGCTTACAGGTCTGTAATTTCCCGGTTGTGATCTAGCTCCCTTTTTAAATATAGGCACCACATCTGCTTTACGCCAATCTTGTGGAACTGAGCCTGTGGAAATGGAGTCCTTGAATATTAAATATAATGGTTTGGCTATTACTGAGCTTAACTCCTTGAGAACTCTTGGATGTATGCCATCGGGGCCAGGTGCCTTATTTACTTTAATTTTTTCAAGTCGCTTATGAACTTCTTCCTCAGTTAACCAATTGTTCATTAATATGGAGGTTGTGGCTTCCTCCTGCAGCATTACTATGGAACTTGATTCTTCCCTGGTAAACACAGAGGCAAAGAATGTGTTCAATACCTCAGCTTTTTCCTTATCTCCAATAATAACCTGCCTACCCATCTCACACTGAAAGGGTCCTATATTTTCTTTTCTCATTTTTTTGTTATTAAGGTACTTAAAGAACTTTTTAGGGTTGACCTTACTTTCTATTGCAATCCTTTTTTCATTATCCATTTTTGCTAATTTGATTGCCCTTTTGCAATTTTTGTTACATTCCTTATAATTCTGATACAATGTCTCCGTCCCTTCTGACTTAAAGAATCTAAACGCCTTCCTCTTCTTGTCCATTTCCTCCCTTACCTGTTTATTTAGCCACATTGGTTTTGACTTATTTCTTTTATACTTATTACCCAAGGGTATACACTGATAAGTGTGCTTTTCTAACAATGTTTTAAAGACTGCCAATTTATCTTCTACATTTTTCCCTGCAAAAACATCATCCCATTGTATTACTACTAGATTAGACCTCCGTTTATTAAAATCTGCCTTTCTAAAGTTTAAGGTCTTTGTTGAACCCAAGAAATCTATTTATTGATAATTTATTTCAAATGAGACCATGCTATGATCACTGTTACCCAAATGTTCCAGGACTTGAATATTTGTTATTGCTTCTACATTGTTTGATATGACCAAATCCAGTATTGCCCCTCTCCTGGTTGGTTCCTCAATAATTTGGGTCATATAATTGTCTTTAAGCAACCCCAAAAACCTGTTTCCTTTTGTTGTAACGCTAATCTCAACGCTAACCTTCCCTACGGAAACATCACCCTCACTGAGTGAGGAACAAACTGGTATAAGGAAATGCATGAAGCTAAACAGTAGCAGGTACAAGTAACAAGAGCTTGGCTTCTGCCCAGAGCTTCTAGAGCTTGGTAGTTGGCCAGTAGCCGACAAACACCGAATGAGACAGGAGATAAGAATCTCTTGGCCCCCCTCGTCTGCCCATTATCCTACCTGCTGTAAAACTGCAGGCCCCATTTGATCCTTGTCTTTGTTTCGTATTTGGGATTTAGCCTTAGGTCTATCCCAAGCACATTTGAATTCTCTTACGGCACCAGCCCCTACCACCTCGGTTGGGAGGCCAGATCAGAAAGCCATCACCCTTACTATAAAGAAGTCCATGCTCACATTTTCCCTCTGTCTGCCACCCCCCCGGCTTCAGAGACTAACCTCGTGTTCTAGCTCTTCTCTTTCTGAAATAGTCTTCCCTCCTTTACCTTGTTGAAACCATTTATGTATTTGAACATTTGAATCATACCCCTCCCCCATCTCTCCTCTAAGCTGTACATATTAAGGTCCTGTAGCCTTTCCTGATCAGTCTTTTGCTGGAGATCATGCACCATCTTTAAATCAGCCCTTTTTGCACGATCTGCTATTTATTTACATTGAACTGGTCTCCAGAATTGAACACTGTACTCTAGCCGAGGTCTTACAAATGATCTATACAGAGGCATTACTACTCCTCTCTCTGCATCGAATACCTCTCCCTATACTACCTAAATAGTCATCCTACCTGTATCCTATCATAAAAAAAAGCAAGAATTAAAGGGTTAAAACACCAATACACAAGTCCTGTTATTGTGCCGGATCTGAAAACTTTTAAACAATGGAGCTTGTTCCCTTGATAACTTTGTCTTTCTTTGTTCTTGAGTGTTTAAGAATTACATTAGTTTGTCTCAATATAAAAATCCTTATACTGCATTTATTCTCGAACAAAATAAGTCTAAAATAAAATATTGTTTTTTAAAAGGGGAATTGAAAAAGGGTACTGTAACAGGGACTTATCCCTGTTTAAATAAAGCTGCCTCAGAGCTCTGAGAATCCAGCAGAGATAGTTAATGGCAGC